>NC_067398.1:604740842-605043342 GCF_016432865.1 Antechinus flavipes
TCAAGTTTGGTATTTGATTGGGGTTTTTTAATTTGCTCTTTTTCTAGCTTTTTTATTTGCAAGTCTAATTCATTGATCTTCTTTTTCTGTATTTTATGCAAGTTAGCCTCTAGAGATATAAAATTCCCCCTTATTACCACTCTGGCTGTATCCCACAAATTTTGGTATGTTGTCTCACTGTTGTAGTTCTCTTGGATGAAATTATTAATTGTGTGTATGATTTGCTGTTTCACCCATCATTCTTTAGGATGAGATTCAGGACCTAATAAGTGAAAAATGAGAACTCCATTAAGTTTACCAGAAAAATAGTTCACTTGTCTCTAAGAAGGCACTATCTAATTCCATAAAAAAAAATTGGATCTTACATAGAGAATTCTTGACTCAGAAATTATATAGAAATTCCATTTTATATTGATAATAACCAAATTGTTTCAATCATGCCCCAATGATTATTTATGGGGAAAAATACCTTTGCAGTATTTGTACTCAGTGCTATTGAAGCAACATTGATTAATTATAAGGATATGATTCTGGAGAGATAAGCCTAATACTTTCATAGTGCTTTCAACAAATCATCATCAACCAATGCTGAAAATATTGACCGATACTTCAGTTCTAAGTTAATTCTTGTCTGGCCAAATTATCATCTGAAGAATAAATTTTGAATATCATTAGGTCCTCCTTGTAACTTGTGTGACTAATTGATTTAGTACCTGGAGCTAATTCTACTCCAATTCAGATTTACAAGGTGGAGGGTCCACTGCTCATACAGAAGCTCATTTAAATATTCCATTTTCTGGGTCAAAAGGAAGTAATTCTTCTAAGAGTTCAGGACACCTCCATTGTCCATTTATGTAGAGGAAAAGAAAATAACTTATACTGTAACAATCACAGAGATTATTTTAATTATCACTGGCAAGCTGCTTGTCAGAATGCTTTTTAATAGGCTGATCCTTCATCAGTATGATGGACATTTACCTGAAAGTCAGTTTTTCTTGACTGACTGAGAAATAAATAATATGATGTCTGATGTCCAATAACTCAAGCAGAAATGGCAAGAGGAGAGCAGAGGTTTATATACAAGGTTCATAAGTATGAAGTGTTTGATTTATCATGGGCTAGTTTGTGTTTGAAAAGATTGTTTATTAAAACACAATAATTAAATTGAAAAATAATAATTAAAAGAAGGAAAGTTTAAAAACATTTTCACAAGAAGAAAATTTCTCCAAAAAGGAAGGGCCTAAAAAAATTTAAGCACTATAAAAATATGATCAGTTAAAATTAAGTAGAGAGTGCTTCCAAAGGCAATAATATTCAACACTAATACCCAAAAGTTGAAAAAAAACCCAAAAGCGTTATAGAATGTTTTAGTCCATTTTTCATGAAAGTGCTAAGTGATAAGTCAATGTTTACATAAAATAAGGAGAGGAAAAGGACAACCCTACAGAATAAATATTTCCAAGAGGAGAAAATATATATAGCAAGAGAAAAGAAAATTAATATTTCTTGGAATCAAGGTTTCAAATATGAATGCCATTATAAAAAAGCAAAATAGAATTGAGAAAGAAAAGTAGGGTACTGAACTACCCTTTTTTAAAGAATAGACTAATGAAGTTTGTGTGTTTGTACGTGTGTGTGTGTATGTGTATAAAAGACAGATATAGAGAGACAGTGAGAAAGAAAGGACGGATAAAAGAAAGAAAGAAAGAAAGAAGAAAGAAAGAAAGAAAGAAAGAAAGAAAGAAAGAAAAAGAAAGGAAGGAAGGAAGAAAAAAGGAAGAAATAGAAGAGAAAGAAAGAAAGAAGAAAAAAAGGAAGAAAGGGCGAAGAAAGTCCTGAGAAGGAAGAAAGAAAGAAAAAAAGGAATAACAAAAAAAGTAGAATGACTAGTATCAAGAGACCTGGTATTGCCATAAGCAGAACAAAGGAGAATATGTTTGTGTGAGGATATAAAATGATATGTGTTTAAAGAAAAATAACTAAGAAATATAGGAATAATTTCTTTTAGCAAAAATAATAAAATGTTATCTAAGAAAATGGAAATCCATGATTATAGCATTGGATATCAGTATACAAATATTCTTCAAACTGTAAATCTTACCCAAGCTGGGGAAAAAAAGAGAGAGAGAGAGAGATTGAGATCAGGAGTCCCATCTCCAGAGATAGTCTTCTAAGAAAAAAAAAAGTTCCTCAGTGAAAGACTAACTGAAGATTTTTAAGGAACTTTTCTGGCTGATTCCCAAACACGGAGAGACATTTTTATACAATAATAATAATCAAATGAGACCAACCAATTAAAAAGAGAAAATACAACATTAGGTGATTTGACTTCTAACTGGATGAAAGAGTAGAAAATTTGCAATTTGTTAGAGGAAAAGCAATTAAGAACAATTCCCTGAATTCAACAAAAGAGGTGCTCTGTTCCACTCAAATGTCTATAAACAATCAAAGAAACATGGAAACAATATGGATTCTGTTTTCAGATAAGACATATGGATTGTGTATTTGTGAGAAAACAGCTTGCATCAATCTTTCTATCTGACTGAATTTCTTCTGGTCAGCATAATCTAGAAACCCTTAAAGGTTTCAAAGGAAAGGGGGAAAGTAGTCTAGTTTCCCATTTATGCAGGGCTAGGTTCAAACAGCACAGTAAGATTTTCTCTCAATTCACACAATTGAAATTTTTTTTCACCATACAGAAATAGGATTAAACCCACAATTGAATACAATTGAGCTAGTTTCAAAATAGAGTCAATGTGATTCACTCCATTCTCACAAATAACCATGTATTATCCTACTTCCTACAATTTGGTCCTTTTAATTTAAATGATCTCCCAATCTGTGAGCTCAAATTATAAATAACTACTAATGTAATCTGCAATGTAGTTAACCCTGAAAATTTCTTAGTTAAGAAATGGATTCTGAAACTAAAAGATCTTAGGCCTGTATTTTGCTGTTATATAATGAGAACCTGATATTATGCTATAGGAAAGCTAAGAAATACTAACCTGAAGAAACTAAAAATAGGGGAAAATTCTTTCCCATGGGAAAGCGTGACCTCTTTTTTTTTTTTTTTGAATAATGCCAGTGCTTTTACTACTTGCTAGAATAAATCATCTTGTAATATTTTAATTCTCAAAATACCTGCCAATATACTAATGCCTTCATAGCTTTTGAGATGCAGGGACTCCACTTTCATTGTCTCACTTACTTTCATTATCTTTGTTCTATATTTCAATTACTTAAGCTACATCTCTTTTTATCTTGCCTAAAACTGTTGTTTGATGTTCAGAATACAAAAATATTTAATTTTGTGTAGTGAAATGGAAAACTTTTCTGGCATTTCTTTTTGGTCAGAAAAGCTCCTTTTTCTCTACTACATATGAGTAATAAATCTATACTTTAATTTATCTAGAATTTACTATGTTTTGGTTTTTTTATTTTATTTTTGTGATGAAATTGGGATTAAGTGACTTGCCTAAATAAAAGTAAGTATCTGAGACTGGATTTGGACTTAGGTGCTCCTTAGGGCCAATACTCTAAACACTGGGCCATCTAACTGTCCTTGGATTAATTCTTTAACATCAAGAATATCATTAGTAAAGTAAGCATAGTCATTGTCTTTAAAATTATTTGATACATTATTATCAATTCTAGTATAAATTATTTGATAAAAAATAAATATACATGCACAACAAGTATGAAAAATCTTTTTTAGAGACAATAATATACTTAACATACCAAGATATTTAAAGGTCTCAAATATATATATATATATATATATATAGATAGATAGATAGATAGATAGATAGATAGATAGATATACACATACATGTATATTTACAAAGAAATTAAGAAAGATATAAAAAGTTTGAGAGCTATACAGTGTTCATGGCAGAATTATTATAGTAATATCTCTAATGCATGACAATCTATATATCTAGGATTATATTATATCAAATTAATAATGGTTTTCATTTTAAAAATTAGGCCAAATGAGAACAATAATTACAAAAATTTAAAAAATATTCATTATAGCAAGGGAAATTATAGGGACTCAGAAGTATAGGGGTTTCCATTACAAGGTTTTAAATTAAATTATAAAGATGTGATTGTCAAAACAATCTGGTAATAAACAATAGAAAGATCAGTCAAGAAAAACAGAAAACATAACTAGGAACTAGTTCCTACTAGTACTGTATACACAGGAACACATATTACTTGAAAATGTGCTCTTTATTTTTTTAAATTTAGAAACCTTGATAACCTTGATAACATTTTGGCATCATTAGACCATCAATTTAGACAATATACAAAAATAATGCCAAATGTAGAGAATATCTGAATCCCAAAAAGATATACTCTCAAAAGTAAAAGGAAAATAGGATGTATTTCTCACAAAAATAAATAGGGGAAGAATGAATAGTAAATTATGGGATAGAGAAACAAATTTAAAATATCACATTAAGAAGAACAGTTATATATTTTTAAATGTGCAAAGTCTTTCAAGCTTAAATAATAAGAAAATATATGAATTTGGAGAAATTAAACATCTCTAAAAAGTTCTAATAACCCCAATATATAGGGATTTGTCATACATATGCACAGATATGAGAAATATTACTCTCCCTCATTATTGAATAAATTCAAGTAGCTCCTTTTTACCTCTAGGAAATATACACATAAATATATACACATACTCATATATGCATGTGTGTTTGTGTGTCTGTATTGTATGTATTGCAGATGTGTATATGAGTCTGCATGAATGTTTTTCTGTTTGATTTTTAAAAACCTTTTAATAATCTGTTCCATTGCTTCCTTTTTGGTTTTCTTATATGTTATTTTTCTATGTACTCTGGGATCTTGTGACTCTGACCTCTTTGATTTTCCTTGATCTAGATTCTTCCCAACTTTGAGCATTTCACAGTCTGTGTCCCATGCCTGAATCACTCTCTCATCTAATCCTACTCTTCTAGCTTTTTTACCTGCCTTTAAGTATTTACCTAAAGGCCTATTTCCTCCAAGATGACTTTTCCAGTCCAATCTCTTTTAATTCTATTTTTTTTCCTCTAAGAATACCCCCACTTTATCTTATATCTGTGTCTATACACATTTAATAGACACATATATACACATACTTATGTGTGTATATATATATACACATATATTGTCTCTACCATTAGAGCATGAACTCCTAGAGAGCAAGGATGATTTTTAAGTTTCTTTGTATCCATAACACTTAGCACAATTCTTCTTGCATAGAATGTGTTAAATAAATGTTATTTGACTCACAGACAACAAAAGTAACCACCCATAGATAAATTATTAAAATGTATGAATAGTTAACAAAAACAGAAATAGAAAATTGTTTAATATTAATAATAATAAATACTATAAATAAGCAATAAACTACCATATTATACTTACAACATCAACAAATACTATAAGACTCAAAGTTGAAATTTTTTTTCCTTATTCCAACAAATGAATAAAAATTATATCACCCAACAGAAGAGAGTTGACTGCATTTTATGTGATTAAAACATATACTTGTGGACAATGGCAATAAGATAATTTGTAGTGACTATACATATTCATTAAAAGCTTCCCCTCCCAAAAAGCACCACATGATTATTAACTAGAAATAAAATAAATCTTAAAAGGGAAAAAAACCTACAAAAGAACAAATTCAATGTTTATTATGCTATTTGCCTCTGTTCAATATTTTAAAAAATAAGAATTTTTCCTATTATGTTTGAAATTTACTTAAAATTATGAAAAAGTTGTTAAATTGTCTATCTTTGTAGGACCATTGGTTTCTTTCATCAATTTTACCCCTCAAAGAAATCAGTGCTAAAAAGAAATGTCCTGTAACTACATAAATATGAATAATAAGAGCATTATTTGCAATAGTAAAAATAGTATTGAGAAATTTATAAAGAATTATTGTAGAACAGTGTTATATAAATATGATGGATTATATCATCATAAATAATGATTACTCTGCATTTTGTTGTTGTTTTTATTCAATTCCAACATATATTTTCTAATGATAGTGTTTAAAAATTAATACAATTCATGTTTTTGTTTGTTTTTGGTTTTGCTCTGGGAATTCTCTATATCAACAGGATTAAAGTTCCTCTTCTTCTTCCTCAATTTCTGGTATGAGCTAAAATCCATTATTCTATACACAATCTGGTGATGATTTTAAACAAATACATCTGGATTGGATCTCAGACAAAATACATCAAAAGGCTTCAAGTGCATTCATAGAATTATTCTTCAAATCTGTCTTCTTTGCATTTGCCATAGCATAATATTGATCATTGCAGTTTAAGATCATATTGGCTATTTTTAATGTAACATTTCCTGTAAATTTATTTTAAGTAAAATATATGCCTCTTTCTCTCAGATTCTTCTCTTAATTTTTATTTTCATTCTAAGCTTGTATAGTAAATTTAAAAATATAATATTTTACATTTATATTTATTATGTTTCATTTTATATGAATGTAAATTCTAAAGTTTAGCATTTCTTCCTAATAGGTCACCTAGTCTAGCGAGTTGTCCAAGGTATGCATTTGCTCTATAGAATCCTAAGTAAGTTTAAATTAAATTTATTCAATTATTTTACACTCTTGTGGTTTGTCAGATTTATTTGAACACTACATTGATCTACCACCTAGCACATTTTCAGGAGGAAATGAGGTTAGTCTGGCATGATTAATCTATGAGACTGTAAACTCCTTGAAGTCAGAGGCGGTGCTATTTTATCTTTGTATTTCTTGCTATGATTAGTTCAATACATTGCATGTGTCTACTTGGATGATAAAGGAAGAATTGAATTTTTGTTGCTTTCTGTTTATTACTAGCTTATTTTAAAATATCATAAACAGAAAAATACTATCCTTTTAGAAGTCCATCCACAAATCTTCCTAATCTGGCTGATTGATCTATAATTTGTGGGATCTATATTCTCCCTTTGTAGAAAAATAGATCAATATTTGCTTTCAATTCCAAGATACATATTCCATTATCTCAGTTATCAAAAAGTAATGAAAGTTATTCAACAAAACATTTTGCATTTTTACCAGAGTTTTATAGAAGCCATATAACATTCTATTTAGACCAACTTTTAATTCCTTATTAAGCATTTTTATTTCACTTTTTTTTCTGGTGATGTACTTTCCTTATTCATGTCTAAATGTAAAGCAATATTTCTTAATAATTTTTGATGTTTAGATATATCTGCATATGTTAAAAGAGTGAGGAGAATTCATATTTAAATTTGCAGCTGAGATTTTTACTTTTACTTAATAATCAAAACATTAGCTATCATTTATGTAGTGCTTTGAAGTTTACAATGCAGCTTCAGATAGAATGTTCCAAAACTTGTAGTACAACTTTAGGCTATTAAAACTTAAAACAGCACTAAGACTTTTGGAATACATTATATATCATTGTTTTCACAACAACATGAGAAACAGACATTATTATTATCCACATGCTGCAGTTGTAAAAAGTAAAGCTGAAAGACGTTAAGAAACTTTTCTATTGTCTTATAGTTTATAGGTGTCTGAGGTCAAATCTGAGATCTTATTATTTTGTCTCCTTAATGTAGTTGGCCATATATCTACGCAAAACGTCTATTTGCTCTCAATATGCAATCCTACTTTAGTTCATTTTTTCAATACTTATATGTTTACAAATATAATTCTAACCAAGAAACTACTGTTTCTTTCATTAACTCTCTCTTGGATTATTGTGCTTTGTTCCTTATTAATGCACTTCCTTCCAATCTTTCTGCTCTCCAAATCATCCTTCGTATGTTTCCTATAAAAGGCTGTGATGGCAGTGGTTCAGCATTGCCTATAGAATAACATATAAGCTTGATTGATTTCATTGTTGGCTCTCCTGTACCCTACATTTCTGACAGACTAGGGTTACAACAAGAAAACAAGCCAAACAAATAAGAACAAAAAAGGTGGAAATACCATGCTTTCATTCACTTTAAGTCTCCATAGTTCTCTCTCTGGATACAGATGGTGCTCTTCATACCATGTCTATTGAAATTGCCTTGAATAACTTTATTGTTGAAAACAGCTAAGTCCATTACTGTTGATCATTACATAATCTTGTTGTTATTATGTATAATATTTTCTTGGTTCTCTTTGCTTCATTCAGCATCCCTTCTTGTAGATCTTTCCAGGCTTTTCTGAAATTAGCCTGCTCACTATTTCTAATAGAACAATAATATTCCGTTACATTCATATATCATAATTTATTCATCCATTCCCCAATTTATGGCCATCCACTCAATTTTCAGTTCCTTGACACTAAAAAAGGATTGCTACAAACATGTTTGCATATATTGATCTTTTTCTCTCTTTTATAATATCTTTGGTATACAGACTGAGTAGAAATACTGCTGAGTCAAGGACTATGGAAAGATAAACCTATGTTCTTAAAAGTCAATGTATGAAGTGGTAAGATACTGTTGGATTCAAAACCTAGTGTTTCTATTTACTAGTTTGTGATCTTCCTCATTTGCAACAAAAGAGAAGTAGTCAAGACCTCTAAAGTTCCTTCTAGTTCTACAGCTTTAATACCATGATGGGGGTGGGGAAAGAACACACCATTTGGAAAATTCAAAGGCAGTGATCCACACACTACAAAGCTATATCTCAGCTTGATAAGAAAAAATAAAAATAGTTTCTCTTGTGAACTACTAAAATTAGAAATGATAAATTTAGAATTTCTCTCAGCTATAGGGAAAGGAAGTAATTGTGCACATTCCATGGAATAGGGAACTTTTACCAATATATGTCACCAACTTTTCTGAAACTTATCTTTTGGATATTATGAGGTTAAGTAGCTTGCCTAGGGTCACAGAGTCATTATGTTTTCGAAGCAGGTCTCGAAGCCAACACATCCTAGCTTTGAAGCTAGGTCTCTATTATGTAGCTTTGCTTCTTCCTAGCATAATTGTTGATAAAAATATATATATAGTTATAGACAGACAAATAGATAGATAGATAGATAGATAGATATGTTAAAGCTATGAGAATTTCTTTATATTACAGAGCATTGTCAGACATCTACTCACTGATAAGATAGAGTAAGAGTTCTTCATTGAATAAACCAGTCCACCACAATCTAAGTCAAAGACTCAGTATTGTTATGGTTAAAACTACAAGTTTAACATTTTCTCTTTTCACTAGCACTTTCTAAATGGCAATGGGCAATTACAACCCACAGAAAGTTGTCCCTTATCCATCAATGAAAGTATTGAGAAAAGAAAATTTATCTTTCAAGGTTATATAAAAGGTAAAAGGCACTATTTAATTATCTCTCAGTTGAGCAGGGAAGTCCAGAAAAAGCAAGCAATGGGACTAATGGAGCAGCAAAAATGCAAACTACCATTCAGCACTAAAGTAATTGGGCATAACAGTGGAAGAGATGACGATGAATGATTACTTCATTAATTTTAAAATTAAAGGGCAAGATAAGGTAGTCACTATCAAAAGGGCTATTATTATAAAATCAGCTGATCAGCATATTGTTAAGTGTAAAGTTGTCATTAGATGCTTTTAAATTTAAAAATCGTATTCAGAAAGATAAATCTGGTCAATTGGCCCATGTATAAAAATATTTTATTTATAAAAAATGTTTATAGTCTCTTTTATTTCATCTTCTGGAAAGGCTTTTTATAAAAAGTTAGTTGGTGGGATTTGGTCTACATAAAGACTAATAAACTAGCTTGTATTTTTAAATATTCAACATTGACTTCAAGTTGCTAAGCCAGCTTTAGTGACTTCCAAAAGAAATAACTGATCATCATTTAATTTTTAAATTGTTATTACAAGCTTTATTTAAATAAAAACATTCCATTGCACAGTTATCGTGGAGAGATGAAAATGACAAATATAAAAGTCATAAACTGCAAGAATAATGGTAGGGATGACTAAAAAACAAATTTAAAAAGGGATCACCATGCATCAGAGTGAACACTTCTATGACTGTAATTCAAAATTTATATTATTTTTATGTACTGCCATATGCAACTATTTTGAGTCATGTCAATCTTACCCTCTACCAAAGTGCCAAGATCTTTTATTATTATTATTATTGTTGTTGTTGTTGTTATTGTTATTGTTCAAGGAAAAGTCATGCTTCATAGTCAAATTTCACTACTTTTCTGCTCATAAAGTTGATTTGTCAACCATATTAAAAGTAAATTAACTTTAGAGAATGATTTGCTTTCAACATGTATAGTAAGTATGAGAGCTGGGATTTACCCTGTAGTGTCTTCTGAATTTAAAAATAATGTTCTTTTCATTTTATCATTTCATGTTAATAGAGTATATACTCCTAGGCAGCAAATAGCAGATTCATACCCCCTAAATGGACTAGATATTCCTCCAGGAAGGGTACAACTCCCTATGCTCTATAATTCCTCCCTATAATTGTGCTATCCTAATTGTTGACTGCATTATATCTCTCTGTATCTAGCAGGCATCTACCACTCTTTAACTTCTTTTCCAGTCATCTTTTTACCTCCTGACTAGCTGATGCATCAGTTTCTCCTTCTTGAAAACCTTTACCACCCTGGAAACAAAATCTACTTGATGTTACTGTTGTTATAGAGAAAGCACACCAACCAGCTTCCCTACGTCTGCATTTATCATCCTTCTGTCTTTCTAAACCAAAATGCCCCTTCCTGATAGTCATTGTTCTATATAGTCTGTCTCATCCATTAGAAAATACTGATAAGCAATTACATTTGAATTTTATCCTTAATGTTCAAAAATACAGTGCTGAGATTATATTGCATACATGCTTACTTTTATTTTGAAAATTCTTTTTAAAATAAGGAAAAGGACAGGAAGAACATTTATGAAGTGCAGTTCTTGTTCTAAACTTTTTCTAAATATCATATCATTTTATCCAAAACAATCCTGGGAGATAGCTAGGTGCTACTAATATGCTAATTATGAGTAAATGGAGGGTAAGGAAACCAAGAGGCTATCAAGAATCATACAGTTTATGAGTATTGAAAGCTGGATTAAAATTTAAGTCTTCCTGACCTCAGATTAGGACTGTCCCTACTGTTTCATCAGTTGCTCTAGACTTTTACTATATCTAGAATATTATGCCCAGTTTGGGGCTATACTTTAAAGGAAGAACATCAATAAGATTGAGAGTATTAAGAAGAGGAAAATGAGTGTGGTCTGAGACCTTGAGTTAATGCAATATGAAGTCAGTTGAAGGAGCTGAAGACATATTTTAGAAAGTAGATGGCAAGAGATTTTAAGGGTGAGGAAAAAGCAAGGAATAAGTTTTCTTTAATTTGTGTTTTCTTTAATTGGGGAAGGTTCTTATATTGCTTCTCTGCCCTAATAGTCTTAAAGAGTTGTTTAAAGCACTGAATGTTTAAGTGACTTTATTTTTATAGTATTTGCATTTCTTTTCTTTTTTTTCTTTTTTTTCTTTTTTTTTTTTTTTTTTTTGCTGAGGCAATTGGGATTATTTGACTTAACCAGGGTCACACAGCTAGGAAATTTTAAGTTTCTGGGATCAGATTTGAACTCAGATCCTCTGATTTTAGAGCTGGTGCTCTATCCACTGCACTATCAAGCTACTCCTTAAATAACTTTAGCAAAGTCAGATATTATGTGTTGCAAATGGTACTTGATTGCTTCTTGGGTTTAAGGTTGGCTCTCTATCTCCTTTGATATTTAAGCCCCATACCAATCATAATTTCTAAGAAGTATTCACTTTGTTTTTTGCTTTTCCCAAGCAATTGGTGGAAGATACTAAGAGTCAAATTTAAATTACATGAAAAGGAAAGCTTCCTATAAGGACTCTTCTAAAGGAGAAAAATCTTTCTTTTGCGGTCATGGGTTCCTTCTCTTGAGAGTGTCTCAAATGAAGACAGAGTGTCTATTTGTTGCAATGTTTTTAATACTACTTTCCCTATTACTTTCAGTGTCTGTAATGAGGGCAATAATGTATACATTACTTTCTTCAGGTTTTTTTGCAAACATTAAATAGAACAATGTATATAAGGCACTTTATAAACCTTATAAAATGAAATAAAAAAACAGTGTTGGTGATAATGATAACAATAGAATGCTGGATCTAAAGACCCAAGTTCCAGTTGGTCCTCAAAATTTACTAATTGTTGACAAATGGTCAAAGACAATTTTCAGATTAAAAACATCCATAGTTATATGAAAAAATACTCTAAATCACTATTGATTAGAGAAATATAAATTAAAACAACTCTGGGTTACTACCTCATACCTATCAGATCTGCTAAGATGACAGGAAAAAATAATGATAAATGTTGGAGGGAATGTGGGAAAACTGGGACACTAATGTATTGTTGGTGGAGTTGTGAAGTGATTCAACCATTGTGAAGAGCAATTTGGAACTATGCACAAAGAGCTATAAAACTGTGCATACCCTTTGATCCAGCAGTGCCATTCCTGGGTCTGTACCCCAAGGAAATCATAAAGGAAGGGAAAGGACCCACATGTACAAAAATGTTTGTAGCAGCTCTTTTTGTGGTAGCAAAGAATTGGAAAATGAGTAGTTGCCCATCAGTTGGGGAATGGATGAACAAGTTGTGGTATATGAAGGTAATGGAATATTATTGTTCTATAAAAAATGATAAACAAGCTGATGTTAGAAAGACCTGGAAAGATTCACTGATGCTTAGTGAAAACAAGCAGAACCAGGAATACATTTTTCACAATAACAGCAAGAATGTGCAATTATCAACTAGGAAAGACTTGATTCTTCTCAGTAGTTCAGTGATTCAAAGTAATCCCAATAGACTTTGGACAGAAAATGCCATCTGCATCCAGAAAAAGAATTAAGGAAACTGAATGTAAATCAATACATGCTATATCAATTTTGTTTCTGTTTTTTTTTTTTTTTTTAATCTCCTCTATAGTTTTTGCCTTTGGTTCTGAGTTTTCTCTCCCAACATGATTCATAAAGCAATGTGTATCAAAAATAAATACATTTCCTAGAAAAAAAAAAAGTTACTAATTGTGACACCAAAGATACCTAATGTCTGTTTGGTTCAGTTTCTTTGTGTATAAAATGAGGGAAATAGCCTTCTAATTTTTAATGTGTTATGAACTTTAGTTGACTTTTGTTATCTCTTTTTTCTTTTGATTAACTCTACTTTTGAAAGTGTTCTTTTCTTGATTGGATGTTTTTCTTACATATGGCCTCTTGTGTTTTTTAAGAAATTCATTTCCCCAATGATTTTTTTCTTCAATCATTTTTTCCCTTCCTTTTCCAAGCTGTTGACTATCTCTTGCATGCCTCTCATTTCTTTCCTCCTTTTTTAAAATTCTATGTCTCTTATTTGTCCTTTGAAATCTTTTTATGAGCAGTTCCAAGAAACCTCTTGAGCTTGATACTAATTCATATTACTCTTTGAGATTTCCTCTGTAGACATTTTTTCCTCATCTGAGTTAGTGGTTTGGTCTTTCCTTTCATTATAGTGTAGTATAATCTGTTTCTTTCCTTCTCTTTTTTATTTTCTTCTTTTATGCCTTTTATGATTGAGCTCTGCTCCTGGTGTAATGCAGGCACTGGTCTAAGCTTTTTTTTGCAGCTTTGAACCTTAGCTTTGAACACAGGGGCCCCTCAGGTTTGTTGTTTTTACTCACGGGAGGAAATAGTCTTACCTGCTCTCTCCAGGAAACAACCTCATTTTCCTAACTGGCAATTTGCTTTCTGAGCTGAGACTAGAAGCTGCCCCATAGATCTGTTCCATTACTAAGCCAGAATTAAGGGCCTCAGTTGCTGATCTGCTGTGATCAAGCTCCTGTCACTGCCTTTCTCAGATACCATCTGATCTGGGCTGAATACCCCATTCACCACAGTGCTTTTGACCTTTTTTAAAATCCTTACAATCTATCTTCAGCTGCAGAGTAGTTTCATTCAATCAGACTAAGTTCTAATCTTGGTTTCATGTGGTTTTTTGAAGGAAACTGAGAAAGCTTGAGTTTCCTAGCTTCAATACACCATCTGGGCTCCACCTTCAAAACACTCTACCAAGCATTTAATGAATTATTAATCCCAATGTTATGTAATCAAAAAAGGAGTACTGCAAATTTCCATATATAACACAAATATCTGGACATGGAGTCAGAATGACTTCTATTCCTGAGTTCAAATCAGATTGAAAAAGTTAGTTAACTCTGATTCAGTTCCTTATGTGTAAAATGAGCTGAAGAAGAAAAAAAAAGTTCAATATTTTTGCCAATAAAATCCCAACTGCTATCATGAACAGTTTAACATGAGTGAAGCATGATTCAACAAAAGAAAACAAAATTGTTTTAATACCTAAACTAGGAAAAGTAAAAACATAGAAAGAAAACTATAGACTAATTTGCTTAATGAATATTGATGCAAAAATTTTAATTAAATATTAGCAAGAAGATTTAGATTATACCAGTATTGTATGATTCGTAATTCTTAGTGCAATCACCAGCATAATTGAACATATCAATACTAATAACAATAGCTACAAAACTCTTTGACAAAAGTAAAGTCCATTTCCAACAAACATGAGAATGCAGAGGGATTAGTGGAAATTTTCTTTAAATAACAAATACTATTTATCTAAAACAAAGAATAATCATTTTCTGTAATGTGTATAAACTTGAACTTTTTCTGATAAGATCAGGAATGAAATAACAATGTTCGTTATTCCCACTATCTTTCAGCATTTTCTTTAAAAATGCTATCCATACCAGTAAGGCAAGAAAAATACATTAAAGAATAAATATAGGCAGTGAGGAAACAAAACTATAGTTCTTTACACATGAAATGATGGTATGCTCAAATAATACTATAAAATTAACTAAAAACTTGTTGAAACAATTAACACCAGTAAATTGCAGGATATAAAATAAGCTCACATAAATTATTAGCATCTCTCTATATTACTGACAAATCAAAACAGCAAATGATAAAAAGAAAAATCCATTTTAAAAAACAAACAATATAAAATACTTGGATGTCTACCTGTCAAGACAAACCCAGAGATTATATGAAAACAATTACAAAATACTTTTCATATAAATAAAGGCAGATAAACAATTGGATTTTTTAAAAATAGCAGTTACATAATCATTCTTTCTTTGAAAAAAATGAAATCAACATTGCCTGAGTCAATTTTATTTATCTCATTGTTATAATTTAAAAAGAGTTAACCTATTCCTTCCTTCCCTCAGTAGAAAGATGTTTGCTTAAGATCAATGACCTTGAGAGGCACTTACAAGTCCCTTTTTACTAAGAAAGTTCTTAATCCTGACCCATGTTCACAATAGCAGTGTGAATATATAGGAACATTTAAAAGAGCTAATTGCAAAGCTCTCTCTGGGATAGGGCAACTATTTATCCCTCAGTTCTGTGGTTCTTCATGGAGCAATATTAACTTGTTCTCAAGGAGTATATAGATTTGTTGATCACAAACAATCAGATCTTAGCTCTAAATTACCATCCTTTGCTGGAAGTTCACTTTCTGTCTTGATTTTATTGTATTTCACTTAGTGCTAGACATGTGACTCTTCCCTAATATATTCAGCTATGCACAGAAACAGATAAATATATCTAATACAATAGAATTTTTTTCTTACAGCATAGAAATATATCTAATAATTATGATAATGGCCAAAAAATTCATGATAATGGAGAAATAATGCATAATAAAATGTGCCTTGGAAATTCTGCTATCAAATACAGACTTGTTCTGTATACAGGATTTTTAGGTCATGCACAATTTGCCTCTGTAAATAGTAGTCTTTCTACTGTAAACATATTATAAACAACTAAGTTTCCAGAGGACAATCATACTTCTATCAGGATACATCAGCAAAACCAGGCAGGGAATCTGCACTTGAGTCTCATGAAATATAGCTGCAAAACTCAAGATCCAATGGGAGCTAGAGTCCAAGATTTTGGAAGATTTCCTCAGTCATAGTGACTGGGTGATCAACAGAGACTTCTAATTGCTTTAATGTTCAGTTTGCCCACTTCTGAATAAAGTTAGTAGACTCAACAGCCATGTCTGGAAAATAATATTGCCCAGATTGTTCCTTTCAGTGTCTCTCCCTTTTGACAATCAGAAGCATTGTATCTTGATATACTTTCTGCATCTTTCTAATTGTCACGATTTTAACCAAATTCCCACTAATTCCCACTAAATACATAGGGTAAGGAAAAAAGAGGGAGGAACATGATAGATAGACAATCTATCTGACTAATTGGATAGATTGTTTCTCTACCCATTAATCTGTCTAAAACTGAGCAATTCCTGAAGAAGAGACTCTAGTCCTCATTAATTTCATTAATAGATAAGTTTTTATTAAACAACTACCATGTACCTTACAAGGGTATATATGTATTTGTGTATATATCCATATGCTATGTAATTGTAATATATAACCATCTGTTGCCCCTAAAGTCATACATACATATGTACTATGTATTTTATACTTGACACATACTAACTTTATGAACATAAAAATATTACTTAAGTTAGTGCAGTATTCTAAGATAGTGCTTTGGAGAGAAGATGATACCCTGCATTAATAGAGAGAGTTTCTTCATCTGCTTTTTTATCTTGATTACATTGGTTTTATTTGCCCAAAACCTTTTTTTTTATTTTTTTATTTTTTTGGCTGAGGCAATTGGGATTAACTTACTTGCCCAGGGACACACAGCTAGGAAGAATTAAGTGTCTGAGGTCAGATTTGAACTCAAGTCCTCCTGACTTCAAGGCTGGTGCTCTATCACTATGCCACCTAGCTGCCCCACACAAAATCTTTTTAATTTAATATCAAAGTTATCTATTTTGCATTTTGTAGTGCTTCCTTTGGGGTCTTGAATTTTTCCCCTCCCCACAACAGTGATATATAGACTATTCCTTGCTCTTCTAATTTTTTATGTCTTTATATTTTATGTCTAAATTATATACCCATTTTTATTTTATCATGGTATAAAGTGTGACATGTTAGTCTATACCTAGGTTGTATCATTGTTTTCCAGTTTTCGCAGCAGTTTTTGTCAAATAGTGAGTTCTTATTCCTATATGAAGAAAATTTCAAGTCTAATATCTGTTCCTGTGTTTAAATAAAAACATACAAAATTATATAATATGTCATTTAAAATATACCCAATGCATGTAATATAATTTTAATAATATTTTATTTTCCCCAGTCACTTGTCAAGAATATGTTTAATGTGTATTTTTACAAAATTTTGAATTGCAGATTTTGTTCCTCCCACATTCCCTTCTCCACTCCTGTATATGGTAAGCACTTTGATATAGTTTATACATGTGCTATTAGGTAAAAAATTTTCCATATTAATCATAATTGTGATTAAGAAGCAGATCAGAATGAAAAAAGAAACACAAGAAAAAACAAAGTAAGTGGAAAATATGCTTCAATTTTCATTTTGAGCCCATCAGTTTGTTAACCTGGTTATGGAATATCATTTTCCTTTGTGACTCCTTTTCATTTGTCTTGGATCATTTTGTTTCTGAGAAGAGTTGTGTCATTCATAGCTGATTATCATGCAATGTGGCTGATATGTGTACAGTGTTTTCCTGATTCTATTCATATCACTTTCCATTAGTTCATTCAAATCTTTCCAGTGTTTTTTCCTGAAATCTGTCTCTTCATCATTTCTTATTGCACAATATATCATTATATTCTTATCACATCCATTTACTGCAGATTATTGAGCCATTCCCCAACTGATAGACATCCCTTCAAGTTCTAATATTTTATCAATAGAAAAAAAAAAGGCTGTATAAATATTTTTGTATATCTGCCTATAAATAAATTGCTTTGATTTCTTCATTAAAAAACTGCCTATTCACATCTCTTGACCGAGTTCTCTGTATATTTGAGAAATGAGGACTTTATCAAAGACATTTGTTATAAAGATTATTTCTCAGATTTGTGCTTTCCTTCTTTTCTTGTTTTCATTGGTTTTGTGGGTATACAAAACTTTTTAATTTATTGTAATCACAATTACCTATTTTGCATTTTGTAATGCTTCCTATCTCTTATTGAGGTCTTGAATTTTCCTCCTTCCCATAAATGACCATTCCTTGCTCTTCTAATTTGCTTATAGTATTATCCTTTATATCTTAATCATGTATTCATTTTTATTTTATCATGGTACAAAGAATAACATATTGGTTTATACCTAGATTGTGTCTTACTCTTTTTAAATTTTCCTATCAATTTTTGTCACTGAATTCTTATCCTAGAAAACAGTGTCTTCAAGTTTATCAAACAGTACATTATTACTATAGTCATTGACTGCTATGTCTTGTGTACCTAAGATCTTCCATTGATCTACCACTATATTTCTTATTCAGTATCAAACAGTTTTAATTATTGCCCCTTTATGATATAATTTTAGATTCAGTATTGTTAGGCCACCTTTCTTTGTATTTTCTTTATCAATTCTCTTGATATTCTTGATATATTGATTTTTTTTCCAGATGAAACTTGTTGTTACTGTTTTCTAGTTTTATCAGATGGGTTTGGTAGTTGACTAGTATGACACTGAAAAAGTAAATCAGTTTAGGGGGAGTTGTCATTTTTATTATATTGGCTTAGTCTACTCACAAGAAATTAATAATTTTCCCCTAATTGTTTAGATCTGATTTTATTTGTGTTGAAAAATGTTTTGGAATTTAATTCATATAGTTCATAGGTTTATCTTAATAGATAGACCCCTCAGTATTTTATTTTGTTTATAGTTATTTTATATAGAATTTCTCTATCTCTTGCTATTGGGCTTTCTTGAACATATAAATAAATGCTGGTGACTTATGTGATTTTATCTATATTATATCCTGCAATTTTGCTAACATTGTTAATTGTTCTAAGCCAAGTTTTTGTTTTGTTTTGTTTTGTTTTTTGGTGGGGGAGGGTGATGCTATCTGCAAATAATATTATTTTTATTTCCTCATTGCTATTTTGATTCCTTCAATTTCTTTTTCTCTGTTATTTCTATAATTAACATTTCTAGTTCTATATTGAATAATAATGATTATAAGGAATATAAAGGGCTGAAACTCTGAAAAAAGGTGTACTTTAATCAGACAACCAACCACAAAAGCTAATTACCTATTCAATATAAGACAATGATGCTATTAGCATATGTTTGGGAAAATGGCCCTTCTCACTGTTTGATGCTGGGTCAATGTTTGGGATTAAGCAATTGTAGGCAAGGATTAGAGGGGAGGGTGAAAGTGACTGAGATCTCACTTGGTTACAAGAGGAGAAGGAGAAAGGTCTTGATTCTGGAGTCCAGAATCCAGAAGAGATCTTTGGCTAAACTTCTGGCAGTTTGCCTGCTTCTTCCCCTAAAAACCAAGGACTTTTACTTAGCCTGACTCTGGCTGATCCTGAGGCCTCCAGGAAATTAGCTTGGATTTAACAAAGGAACATCCTAACTTCACCTCTGATTATTGGGAAGGCTTCTAGCCTATCATCATTATAGATATTTCCTGCTGATAGTTTTAGATACATATTGCTTGTCATATTAAGGAAAACTGAATTTATTCCTATGCTCTTCAATTTTCTAATAGAAAAGGATGCTGTATTTTGTCAAAAGTGTTTTTAGCCTCTATTGAGATAATCATATGATTTCTGTTGGTTTTGTTATTGATATGGTCAGTCATGTTGATAGTTTTCCTAATATTGAACCAACCCTGCATTTCTAGTATAATCTTTTGGATTAGATTATTTACTTTCCAATTAATTTTCCATCTTTCTTTCCACTGCCCTTTGTTGAATGTAATTTTTAATTGCAGTATAATCTGAAAAGAATACATTTAACATTTCTGCCTTTTTTACTTTTGATTTTGAGGTTTTATAATTTTTTTGTGTATGTGACTTATAATGCTAGAAAAAGGTATATTCCTTTTTTTTTCCCATTCAATTTTCTCCAAAAGTCTGTGAAATGTAACTTTTCTTATCTTCTAATTATGTCCTTCATTTCTTTTTTGTTTCTTTTTGGTTGGATTTATCAAGTATTGAGAGGGAATGGTTGAAGTCATTTACTCGGGTAGTCTTCCTGTCTTTTTCTTCCTGTAATTCAATTAACTTACCCTCTTAAGAATTTGGACATTATTTGCACAAATGTTTAATATTGATATCATTTCATTGTCATGGATACTTTTTAACAAGATGTTTACTTCATTATCACTTTCAATTTAGTTTATTTTTATTTTACTCTGAGATCAAGATTGTTACTCCTGCTTTTTTTCACTTGAGATTTTGCTCATAAGTGTTTTGACTTTGTTGTCTCCTCAGTTTGTGTCTTAATCTTCCTTGGTATCATAAATTTGACTCTGCTTCCATGGTATTAGAAGTACCATCTCAGACTTCTTATGCCAATGGCTATAGGTTCTGGCTGTTTGCCTGGTACTGCACTGATGTATCTCTGAGATCTGTTGGAGATCCTCATGTCTGGTGATGTACCAAGGGGGTACAATGGAGGGTAGCTGATACTGCTAGAGATAGTAGGAGTCTGACAGCTTACCTGGTGCTGAGCTGAGAGCTTAGTGGTAATAATTGGTATTTGTTGAGGGTCTGGTGATGTGTTTCTGCATTTGCTTGGGGATACTATGAATCAAGTGGTTGTCTAGCCTTGGTACCTAAAGTTGTGGCAATCAATTTGGTGGTCTGGCTTCCAGATGATACTTGCCCACCTGGGACCTTGCTGAAGCAAGTAGAAACCTTGCTGCTAGAAGACATAGCAGGGACAATGCTATGAGGTAGTCTGGTTCCTGGAAGATGCCTGATTACCTGGGGTTACACTAAAGTATGTGGTGGTTCCCAGAGCTGGAGTCTACTGGCTCCATTAGTTATGCCATGCCAAGTGGCAGTGCCCCCTTGCTCCATCATGCTGAGGCTCAGGTCTCCTGTTGGTTTGTTAAGGTGAAGCTTGCTGCCTTCTTTCTGGAAAGCTTTCTCTTTTGGACTGTGCCCCCAGTGAGTAAAGTGACATGGACCCCTTATGTTGATCCTCCAAGTTTTTTGGGCTGACAAATTGTTTCACTGTGTTTCTTTGCTGATTCCCTGGATCCATTACCTAACTTGTGGAACTATTTTACAATTATCTGGAGGTAAACATGAGAGAGTTACAGAGATTCACAGCTTACTTCAAGATCTTTGCTTCCAGAAGTCCCTGCGTGTGATCTATTAAACAATCTAAAATATATGGATATATTATACACTTGTTTATCTCATGTGAATGTTTGCATGCATGAATGCATGCATGCATGTGGATTTTCCTTACAACAACAATGGAATGAAGTATTCTGCAAGTTTATGAAGTGTTTCTATTATTTATTAGAACACTCAAAATGTAATGATATTTTTAATATTTTGACTAAATGTATGGGATATTAGGAAAATAGTAGTTATTTAAAATGCATTTTTTAAAAAAAATATGAAAAATTGTTATGATAAAAATAAATTTCAGTGTCGATTAGTTTTAACAGAAAAAAAGAATAGTGGTTAATTTCACTATTTTCTGGGGGAAGGAATTGCAAATAGCTTAGGAAAAGAGCAATATTAAGAGAGGATTCATAATTAAAGTGCTATAGCAAGGAACATAAGACAACTCCCATTTCCAACTGTTGCCCTGTTTATCCTTCATTAGGGGGAAAAAAGTAACTAAAAGATGATAGGAAAAAGTACCAATTCCATCCCCCCCTTTATTATTCAGACAGAGAAAGATAAATGATGTAAAATGAAATTTTGCTCCAATTTGCCATTAGTGGAAACACACTTAGAACTATTAGCTAATAATTAATCATTAGAGTGCTAGAGCTTATGTATCAGAGTATCCTTTCTTTGAAGAAACCAGGTGCCAATCATTAAACAAATACCTGCAAAACACACACATACATACATTCATATATTCATACATACATACAAAATGAAGCAAGCACATCAACAGACAACAAGATCAAAAGCACTGAGCATTAATTGAGTCACATAAAGCTCTATCTTTATAGTAGCCTGTGATAGCATTCTATTTAAGCCTGGATAATTCCATCATTTCATTGGAGCAGTTTAAAGCTCTTAGTGTATCTTCTAAGAGAAGATTTCACTCTCAAATGTGGCAGCCAAGTTGAAAACTCTAGATTACTTTATGGAATGTCATGTGCAATAGATTTTATGCTAATTGGTGGTGCTAAATGGATCATTAATATTGACTCATACAAATAAGAGCTATTCCAAAGTAGAATGGGCTGCTTTAGGATTGAGTTATTTCTACTTCATTAGAAGCATTTATGTAGAAGCTAAATAATCTCTTTTAGGTAGTGAAAAAGGATTACTTGATCTGGCAGAAGCTGGATTTCGGGGGCCATTCCAAAAATAATGTTATTTTGGTACTGATTGTGACAGTGAATTGAAATAAATTGCTTTTAATTGAAGCCAATTAAAAGGACTCATGATTTTATCCCTTACATATAAATTTTATTTTATTTTTCATCACCACTTTAATTTTTTTAAATAAAATTGCTATTATATATTGAAATAAATTCCAGAGAAATGAAGTGACATGGAAAAGTCAAAAAGGTATTAAATGATATAGTCAACTGTGTTCTTCCCATTATGAACCATGCTGCCTACAAACATGACTGATCTACTAACTGTAATATTTCTTTTTTCATTTATTTACTCCAGTTTCAACATTATTGAAAAGTGGCATCTCTTGTGACTTGCTAGCCGTAGGGTCTGAGAGCATTACATGCATAATTTATTATCAACATGTAGCTTCTTTTTCATTTGCACTTGAAAATGGGTTACAAAGAAGTAATGATTACACTTTTTATTGCCAGACAAGATGCTCCATGTCATATTTGCCAAGTTTTACATTTTATTAGAAGCAGCATAGCTCCAATAAAAAAGTTTAACTAAAAACCTCAGCAAAAATAAAGACTAAAATGTCAAAATACTTATATCCTACAGGGGCATTATTTCTTACTATTCCCAGTCATAGAACATATCATCCATGTCTGTATGATGACAAAGAAATATTTTGACAAGGAATAAGTCAATGTAGGAAACATTAATGACAATGTTTTTTCAAACTATTGCATTCTGAATTGCTGCTGAAAGGTTTGCTACCAAAATATTTGTTCTTCATGTAGTTAACCACATATTTTGTCAGCTGATGCTCACTGTTATACTGGCTTTCCCAACATTTCAAGAGTGATGGAAAGAATGCCTGTTCTGACATAGCACAAATTAACAGTTAACATTAGAGGCTAAGAGTTATAAAGTTCCAGTTTTTCAGCTATATGGATGCTAAATAGCTGTTAAAATGGAGAAGTCAAATTTTCTATGGAGA
Source organism: Antechinus flavipes (assembly GCF_016432865.1). Taxonomy (NCBI): domain Eukaryota; kingdom Metazoa; phylum Chordata; class Mammalia; order Dasyuromorphia; family Dasyuridae; genus Antechinus; species Antechinus flavipes. The sequence goes on from NC_067398.1 coordinate 604,764,272, forward strand.
AGTATATACATCTTAAGAATTACTTCTCTACAAAACATTGGGTAGGAGGCCAAGGCATAACAGATGCCAATTCTCCATTTTATTTGAAACATCTTTTTGAAATTAATTAATTAAAATGTAAAATTGGAACCAATTTCAAATAAGATACTTAATTGCAATCTGTTCCATTTCACCCCAGTATTCTTGAAAAATAAAAGAAAAAAGAAACTACAATAACCAATATGTCAGAATGTGTGCATAATTTATTTGTATTTACAATGTATTAAAAGTAATATACATGTTTGTATGTATCTATGTCCATACATATACATGTATACATATATATGGTATATATACACACATATATACACATGTGTGTATAAGTAGGTAAATAAACATTATTTTCTTTAAGCCCACTATGTTAATGAGGCATCCTTTAACATTTAGATTGGATTGTTTTCATTAAACACAAGCAAAACAAATATTTCTTTCAGAACATATAGAAATAAAGATAAAGAGACAGGAAGAGAAGCAGATGGAGCAAATGAACAAGGGAAGAAAAGAAAAAGAGAGGAGTAAGAGGAGAAGGATGAGGAGGAGAAGGAGAAGGAAAAGGAAGAGGAAGAAGTCTGTTAAATTTTTAATCTTCTCAAAATAATATTCATAATGTTCATACATATCTGAAGAAAGAAGAAGGAGGAAGAGAAGGAATAGGATGAAGAGGAAAATAGGGAGGGGAGGAAGAGACAGCATTTCAGATTCTATAACAATTCTTTTAAAAAATAATCAATACAACATAATTTCAGTACCTTGTTTTCTGAATGCTTCAATAGAATTTGACTTAGACATGTAAATGTATGATTTTAGATATCAATCTAGATCCAGTATGTTATATATATATATATATAGGGAGAGAGAGAGAGAGAGAGAGAGAGACAACATCTTAATGCATACATTCATATATATATATATATATATATATATATGTGTGTGTGTGTGTGTGTGTGTGTGTGTATATGTATATGTATATATATTCCCTCTCCCTATAAACTTTTAAGGATAGTTTAACTTTTTATCATCATGACCTAGTAAAGGCCTGGAATATAGTAAGCCGAAATCAACACCTATTTATGCTTGTTTAATTATTATATCTTTATAAATTTTTAAGAGTTTTTTTCTTTAAATGTACCACTAACACAATGCTTTGTTCCTAAAAACATAAGGATTTACATATGGCTGATAAGTACTAGTAAAAATTGGAGGAAGATATAGAAAGTTAGGATAATTTATTCTGCAAAACAACAGTTTATCTATATTCCCTGAACAAGAAGTGGAATATGAATTTATCATGAAATACAAACACATTTTTAAAAGAATCTTTATTGAAACATTTTCTATTCATAAAACATATTTTCAACAATTATGTGCAAATATTAAATGCTGTATTATAAAGCATTCTGATTCAAAGAGGATAAAACATGTTCTAATATGATCCCTTTTTTAAAAAAATCATTTTACCTTTGTTTCCTCTTCATCTACCAGATTTGTCTTTATGTCTCTAAAAATTGACCATCTCCTCAGTTAGTTAGGCATTTGAAGATGATAACCCTAGATTCTTAATAATTATATCAATTGACTAATCAATAAGCATTTATCTAATGAAACAAATTTATGCAATAACAACACTGTAAAGAATAACAGCTTTGAAATGCTTAGGAAATCTGATCGATGCAATGACCAATCATAACTCCAGAAGACCAATAATGAAGAATGCTATCTACTTCCTGACAAAAAAGTTATTGATTAAATATGCACAATAAGACACATAATGTTTGACATGGCCAATATGGGATGTTCTTTAATTGACTTTGAATAATGACTACAAAGGTTCTCTTTGTTCTTTTCCTTATAGCAAGAGAAGAAGTAGAAAAGAAAGAAAAACAATGCTTATCAAAAAAAAAAGTAAAACATTCAAATAAATTGAGTTTATATAAGAAAGATACTATGCCTAATAGTCAATTTGTAGAAAAATATTCTGGAAGGGAATTTCAACTTATGTGTTCTTTTAAAAAATGCATTCTTACATCTCTGAAAAAATATATATAGCTTGTCTGACATTCTGGGATCCATCTTTACAGTGAGAGTATGATAAGAACCACAGAAACTATAATAAGTCATTGTCTAGGATCTATTTATCAGTAAGAATGGGAGCTAGAATTTATAGTAAGAACTTAATAGTTAATTTTATTATTAGCATTTTGAGGTTTGAAAAGTGCCTTATTTATTTATTTGTTTGTTTGTTTTAAATATCATTGGTTCTCCTAAATCTGTAATCAGCTATGTTTCTGAAAAATTGACTTGTCATTGAGAATGGATAAGATTCCCCTGAGAACATAAAGGATATAAATACAAATTACTACAATAATAAACAACCAGATAGATAACGAAAAAATGACTATGAGAATGAATGAATAAAGACAATAATAAAATATAACTTGTTATTCTTGTTCAGTCTTATTGATTTTCATGAACTCATTTGAGGGTTTCATGGCAAAGACACTGGAGTGGTTTGCCATTTCTTTTTCCAGCTCATTTTACAGATGAGAAACCTGAGAAAAACAGGGTTAAATGGTTTGCCCAGCACTGAACTCATAACTGCCTGATTCATGACCTAGTATTCTCTCCACTATGCTATCTGGCTGCCCCCAAAGACAACATATTTCTGGTCAAAGACTTTGGCCATCTTTGGTCCCAGATGAATGATCTTTTAATATGAAAAGAGCAGAAAAGTATGTGTTCTGTCAGTTGTATTCCATGAGATGATCCAGCCCCTGCAGAGGTCACGTTATATGGTGGTGGTAAGAGGAATTTGTGTATTTCTAAGTGATCCATACATCAAAACAAAATGTATCAATCCTTCGGTGCCTGTTTTCCATAGTTGAAAGGCAGTCCCTTACCTTCTTAGAATATGTACATTCATTTGATGTTTACCTTACAACTATAACCCAATCAACACCTTTCTTGATACACATATTCATTCTCTCACTCCCCCAAGATTTTTTTTTTTGTACTTTGAGATATTGTTTCTTTTTGGTGGACAATAATCTCCTTTAGAAGAAAGGGTTTTATTTTATTTGCCTTGTTTCTCTCTTGATTAACAAAATTCACATAGTAAGTCTGATTGAAAGCTGGTTCATAGTAAGTCAAAGTAGGGTTCTTAATATTTTTGTGGGTCATGGGTCTTTTCAGAAGTCTGTTATGACTTCTGGTCTTGACAAAATAATATTCATAATGTTCATACATATCTGAAGGAAATGCTAATTTTGATAGATGTAATTTCTTTTTTAAAAAGGATGCATTTTTTTCCCCATTCAAGGGAAGGGAAAGAAAGGATAGAGAAGGGAAGAATTAGTAGTTCTAGAATTTGCCTAGTCAGAATTTTTTTTCTCTTTTTTAATAATAGGTTTTTTTAATTTTCATAATGCATAGAAAGGTAATTTTCAACAACAACCCTTGCAAAACCTTGTATTATAAAATTTTCTCCTTTCCTTTCCCCCACCCTCTCCCCTAGACAGAAAGTAATCCAATATATGTTAAGCATGTGCAATTCTTCTATACATATTTACATATTTATTATGTTGTACAAGAAAAATCAGATCAAAAAGGAAAAAAAAATAGGAAAAAAAAAAAAAAAGCAAGGGCGCAACAACTAAAAGATGAAAATACTGTGTTATGATCCACACTCAGTTCCCACAGTTCTCTCTCTGGGGTAGATGCTTCTCACAAGTTTATTGAATTGGCTTGAATAAGCTCATTGTTGAGAAGAATCATGTCCATCATCATATAATCTTTTGTTGCTATGTACAATATTTTCCTTCTACTTACTTTACTTAGCATCAGTTCATGTAACTCTATCCAGGCTTTTCTGAAATCATCCTGCTGATCATTTCTTATAGAACAATAATATTTCATAACTTTTTGAGCATAGTTCCAAATTGCACTCCAGATTGGTTAGATCATTTTATAATTCCACCAGCAATATATTAATGCAATATATTAATATCCCAGTTTTCTCATATTCCCTAAGTCAGGAGAATCTTGTTAAAATTGACATTTTAGGAAAGATAATGCTTGGTAAACTTGTAATTTTCAGTGAATTAAGAAAAATGTATATAAGAAATAATAGTAGTCATGAAAAAATAGAACCAGGCCAAGAAGTTAATAATGAGAAGGCGGACTTAGGAAGCTAAGTAAACCACAAAAGTTTTAATTATCAAGGAACACAAAAAATGAAGCTGAGATCAAGGAGCTTGGTTATGCCATAGCCAAAGCAGTATAATTAAATGACACATAGATTTAAATAATTTCATTAAACATTGTAGCATAGCAATGAGAAAGAAGAAAAAATGATTAGAGGTGAAACAGTTTTCAAAGCAAAAATCCCAATAGTTCTTTTGGAAACTAAGCAAAACAACTATCTTGAAGATATAGCAAGTAGAGGATCAATATATATGTGTGTGTATATACATATACATGTTTGTGTACATATATGTGAATATAGCCAAGAGAAAGAGATAAGTTAAAATACTTTTAGTTAAAATATAAGTTAAAAAAGTTAAAATATAAGTTAAAATACCCAACTGAAAATGGAAGCAAAATGTTTTCAACACCTTGAAAATAGGGAGTCTTTTTGATTTCTCAACACCACTCTAAATATTTTGATAAAAGTTAGAAAAAGTGATAAATTGGATATACTAAATTATGTTAATATTATTTTAAGTCAGTGTACTACCAAAAAACCCACTTACATCTGTTGTTACATTTAATTTCCAACTTCTTCATTATGATAATTGATCAAATGACCTCTTAAGAAGAACATATTCACAGTCAACAGGTATTTACTTTAATAATGGGGATACAAATAAAAAACAGGAAGCTGAAAAGTTTTCTTTCTTTTTTAGATTTTTTCCAGGCATATATCTATATTTGTATATGTATATACAGTCTTCATATTTATATACTTATATATGTATATATTTATATATGTATGTATAGATGCATGTATCTTCATATACATTTATTGTATATATATATGTATATATATATATATATATATCACTATGTGTGTGTATATATGTGGGAAGTGACAGAGAAAAACAGAGAGAAGCAGAGAGAGAGAAAGAGAAAGAGAGAAAGCAAGAGAGCGAGGGAGAAAGACATTTTTATAAAGACCCAGGGATCAAAGGTGTTGATTGTTTATTTCTTCAAGATTAAAGTTTAGGTGAGTTCTTCCATTTCCATCTGAACTGCAAAACTTTTTTCAGAATTACATATGCTTATCCATTAAAAACATCAGAAGGATAAGTATTGACCTCAATCTGTTTATACAATTCTCATCCATTTTCTATATCTAAATCAACTCTGCTTGGGCAGAATGTACAGAAACATTTCTTAGGAATCATTTGGGTTCATTCTATTTCTGAAATTTCTGTTATGATAGATCCACCTGTCCATTACAGAAAAATTCTAAATGATTAAATTAGATAATGAAAGGAGCTTGTTTCTTCTATGTAAAGTGAATTGCTTTTTTTTTAATATCCATGTAAATATATTTAATGAAGATGCACTTTAAAGGTCTATTTAGACTTACTGCTCCCCTAGGAGGTTTTTGGAGGCACATAAATGATCATGCAAGTCTATTGTTGCTTAATAATTCACATGAAGCAATATATCTGATAATTTCTTTGCTGAACATAGCTTAGCACATATTTTAAAGTCCTAACAATTTTTGAAGTCGCCATGTTTAGAAAAAAAAAGTAAAATACAAAGCATCAGCTGTGAGTTACTTCATTAGTGATTTATTTTTCCTAGAGCCTTTATTACAAAACTGAATTACATTTCTTTATATTTGCTGCATAAATAAAATTGAAGATGAATGCACCTGGTATAAAACAAATGTTAAACATCATTTCTTATACCTGTAAAATATGGTAATAAACTCTTTATATGGAAAGGAATCAGTTAAAGACAGAAAGTAAATGTTTTTTTCCATATTGAACAAAATGACAATGTTACCTTGATTCTAATAGAGCACAATTATCTTGGAGAAAATTGTACTATCTTTGCCAACAGGTTGTGGAATAAAAATGAAAGATAGCTCATGATTTAGGTGTCAATCAATTCATTTCTGTCAACAAGTATTTATTCAGACCTTATCATGTGCCATGATAAATTTGGTTATATAAATAAAGACAAAAATATAGTCCCTTCCTTCCTGAAGCCTATAGCCTAATAGTATAAAAAATAAAGACATACATATAATATACTTGCAATATAAATGGAAGGCCATCTCTAGGAGTACTGAAGAGGTAAGAATGATTAAGACTTCTTGCAGAAGTTTAATTTTGAAGTGAATGTTGAAGTAAACTTACGTAAGCTACGGGATATAGGTGAGGAAGATTAGTTTTAGAGAGACATCAAGAGAAAAGGCATTGGTTAGAGTTTATCAAAGGGTTAAAGTATAAGAAGACTGCATAGATAGGAAGGGATCAGATTTGGAAAGAAAGTTAGTGACAAATAGAAAATTGCATATTTGATTCTGGAGGTAATAGAGAACCAATGTAATTTATTTAAGGAGGAGAGGGATAGAGGGGTTGTATTTTTATGTTTATATGTTAGGAAGATTACTTTGGCAGCTAAGTGGACAGGGAGATGAATTGGAGAAAGACTTGAAAAAAGGGCACCAATAAGAATGTTATTAACATATTAACACAATGACTAGCATATAATTTCACATTTACTTTAATTAAGTTCAAATGGAGCAATGCAAGTAAAATATTTGGAAACCACAATATTATGTGCATATAGATGCATACACACACATATGTTATGGGCCAGAACTCTGAACTTGAAATAAAGGATTTTTACAAGGTACTAAGTCAGTGGAATTGATAGAGACAATAGTTATCTAATTTAGCATGATTCAGTACCATTGATTTAATCTATAAGGAAATGTTTTGGGCTAGAACTTGAAATAAGGTACTAAGTGGAATTGAGGAGACAATGGTTAAATCTATTTAGCATTGATTTAATACTACAATAAATAATGGTTTCCTAGTGATATAATGATTGATTTGTACTCAGTGTTTAACATATAAGCTAGAAGCCTCAGCCAGGGAGATTCAGAGATTCAGAGGAAAAGCACACAAGAAGCTCTCAGAGGCTGACAGATTCATTCCATCGTCCACCTTTGTGGTGGCTGGAGGCTGAAGCACAAACCTTTGGATTCAGAAAGATTAAGAGGGTAGAGAAGGAGGCAGGAGCTCAACCTCTTGGAACCAAGGAGAGAGATAGGCCTCTAAGAAAGCTAACAGGGCCCCAGGAAAGGAGATAAGACTTGGAAAGAGACAATAAAGGATTTGGACTTTAACACCTGCTGTACTCATGTACTGATTATGAATTGAAACAAAGGCTGTCTCCAGAGACCCCAAAAAAACCTCAGTGGAGAACATTACATTTTGGCAAGAATATTACACACATATATATATGTCTTTTTATACATATATACATACATACATATAAACACACCCACATATACATATTTCATGTAAATTATGGCAACAACAATACTTACCATAATTTATCATTGCTGTTACAATTATTATATTTCATTATCAATATTAGGTATAAATATGATTTTATTAGTGTAGGAAAATTCCCTTATTTTATTGATTATAATTTATTCTTTAACTTTTTATTTTACCATGTTGTCTGAGAAATGAAGAATTTAGGAGTTGTTTTCATAGCATAGTTAGCATGGGGTCAGAAACAGGACTTGAATCCAGATTTCCTAAATTCTAAGACTGACCATACATTATGCAAGGAAAAGCTATCAGCATCAGATAATAGACAGAATATTAGGATTGTATTCAGGAAAATCTTGGCTCAAATTTTTCAGATAAAAGTTATGTGGCCATAGGTTAGGCAGTTAACCACCAGGTACCTCATGTAATTGTCTGGGGCTATGCATTTGTCTTGAGGAATCTCACATAGGGAGATTCTCCACAGTGATGAAACCAAACATGCTGCATACTAATTACTGTTATTGTTATGAATGCTATTAATGATATTTTTATATGCAAGAGTTCCTTAAAGGTAAACAAGATTTGAGGAACCCTGAATAGCTTTGAGTCATACCTATTCAATTGTCAATTAATATACAATAAGTTTCTACTATTGGGGTACCTAAGTGGCACAGTGGCTAGAGAATCAGCCTTGGAGTAAAGTGGACCCAAGTTTAAGTCTTCTAGTCTCAGACACTTGACACTTAATAGTTGTGTGATTGTGAACAAGTCACTTAACCTCAATTTCCTTAACAATTTTTTTTTTTTTTACTATGTGTCATGCATTGTGCTAAAGGTTGGAATATGAATAATTAAAAAAAAAAAAACAGCCCCTTCCCTCAGGGAGTTGTCAATTTAATGCAAAAAGACAATACATAAAAGCAAGTTAAAGGGAGAAATGGGCTGGGAGAAATGAAGTCTATCAGAGGATCCTCAGTTTTCATGTATGATATTCCTGTATGATTGTTTATTGACAAGTTCTGAGTCAAATAATAATTCTCATTTATATGGTGTTTTAAGATTTATAAGTTGCTATGCACATTCTATGAGAGATACAAAATGATTTTCTTGGAGTCACACAGTTAATGAGTCTCTTAGGTTATTTCAGCTTATTTCTTCCTGATTCCAAACATAACCTCTATCCAGATTACACATTAGTACCAAAGACAGTTTAGTGAAGACTCCCATTCTATTAGTGAGATTGTTTTTTCCCTTCAGATTAAGAGAGGTAAATGTATCAAAATTTTGTGCTGTAGAATTAACTTATAGAATCAATGATAAAATAAAGTATTCTATTTTAGTAATTTAGGAACTAGAGTTTATTTTTCATGGAGGCCAAGATAAGTCTCCAACACCAAAACAGTTTCTATACTAAACAGTAATAATGTTTTTAATATATCATATTTGAGCTTAACTAAAATCCTTTAACACCCTGGTGTTTAATAAATGCAAAAATGACAAGATTTTGACATGGTAATCTTTAATACCTTCTTTTTATTGAAGGAAGTTGAAAAAAAATAATACCTAGAAAAATGAGACATTGATCTTTCTTTGTTAGCATGTATTTATTTCCTTTTTCTCTTATTAATCATATTATTTACTCTTTGAAGCAATATTATATGAAGAATGATCAATTATCTTTTTTATTTGGAAATTACATTCTGAGAAACTGTAAAAAATATTATTGTATTTTGCTACTGGTAGCGATACTGCTGATGGAGTATTACAATACTACAGAATTATAATATTGCTTCACAAGACTAACCTAAGGAATAATGATGCTAACTTTGGCAAGTCTTATAAAAACTTTGGATGAGGGGGTGGAGCGAAGATGGCAGAGAGGACACACTCATCTTCCTAAACGCTTCTTTACCCTCAATCTATTTTAACAAAATTCAGCCTTGGAATTAGTGCTTGACTGTCAGAACCCATGAATATTGGGAGTACAACACATTATCAATCAAAGATAATTTTGAAATTCTTCAGAAAAGGTCTGTTTTGCTTGTGTGCAGGGACAGAATGGGGATAGGTCAGGCACAGACTTCAGGTAGGCAATGAGAGCTCTGGAAATAGCTTATGCTGAGCAGACCTGAGGGGATGGGGTGGTCTATGCCAGTGGAAAATCTGGGGAAAGAACTTTACCACAGTATTGTCTACTCTGCCCCGGCAGCAAGCAAGTAGATCAGCAGAGAAGTGACTATAACCCCAAAAGCATTGAGTCCCTTGAGACCTGGCCACACCCACAAAACACCCAGAGTGACTCAGCATGATTCAAGCACAGTCCCAGTTTAATATTAGGGAGGGGGGTAAGGGGAAAAGAAAAAAGTAGAAGCATAATTTGGGGATAATAAGATGGTAGGAAATACAGAATTAGTAGTTTTAACCATAAATTTAAATGGGATAAACTCCCCCACAAAGCAGAGATGGATAGGAGACTGGATTAAAAGCCAGAATTCTATAATATGTTGTTTACAGAAAACATACTTGAAGCAGGGTGATACCTACAGAGTAAAGATAAAAGGCTGGAGCAGAACTTATTATGTTTCAGGTGAAGTAAAAAAAAGCAGAGATAGTCATTCTGATCTCATATCAAGCAAAAGCAAAAACTGATCTAATTAAAAGAGATAAGGAAGGGCACTATATCTTTCTAAAAGGTAGCAAAGATAATGAAGCAATATCAATACTAAATATATATACACCAAGTGGCATAACATCTAAATTCCTTACGGAGAAGTTATGAGAGTTGCAAGAAGAAATAGACATCAAAACTATCATAGTGGGAGATCTCAACCTTGCACTCTGAGAATTAGATAAATCAAACTACAAAACAAATAACAAAGAAGTTAAAGGAGTAAATCAAATATTAGAAAAAGTTAAGTATGATAGATCTTTGGAGAAAACTGAATGGGGACAGAAAGGAGTATACATTCTTCTCAGCAGTTTGTGAAACCTATAAAAAATTGATCATATATTAGGACATAAAGACCTCAAATTCAAATGCAGAAAGGTAGAAATAGTAAATGCATTCTTCTCAGATCATGATGCAATAAAAATTACATTAAAAAAAAAAGCCAGGGAAAAATAGACCAAAAAATAATTGGAAACTAAGTAATCTCATCCTAAAGAATGATTGGGTGAAACAGCAAATGATAGACACAGTAATTTCACCCAAGAGAATGACAATAATGAGATGTCATACCACAATGTGTGGGATTCAGCCAAGGCAGTGATAAGGAGAAATTTTATGTCTCTAGAGACTTACTTGCATAAAATAAAGAGAAAATCAGTGAATTAGGCTTGCAACAGTAAATTAAAAAAAAAAAACTCATTCAAATACTAAACTTGAAATTCTAAAAATAAAAAGAGAAATTAATAAAATTCAAAGTAAAAAAAAAACTATTGAATAAATAAATAAAACTAAGAGTTGGTTTTATGAAAAAAAAACAACAAAATAGATAAACCTTTGAAAGGTAAATTTGATTAGAAAAGGGAAAGAAGAAGATCAACTTGTTAGTCTGAAAAATGAAAAGGGAGAACTTTCCACGAGTGAAGAGGAAATTAGAGCAATAATTAGGAATTACTTAGACCAACCTTATGCCAATAAATTTGATAACGTAAATGAAATGGATGAATACCTTCAAAAATATAGTTTCCCCAAATTAACAGAGAAAGAAGTAAGTTGGTCAAATACTCCCATTTAGGCAAAGAAAAAGAACAAGCTATTAATCAACTCTCTAAAACAAAATCCCTAGATGGATTTACATGTGAATTCTACCAAACATTTAAAGTACAGTTAATTCCAATACTACATAAACTATGTGAAAAAATAGGGAATGAAGGAGTTCTAGCAAATGACTTTGATGACACAGACATGGTACTGATACCTAAACCAGGTAGGTTGAAAACAGAAAGAAAATAATAGTACAATCTCCCTGATGAACATGAATGCAAAAAATCTTAAATAAAATATTAGTAAAAAGATTACAAGGGGACTTCTGGCCAAGATGGTAGAGAGGACATACACATTCACTAAAGCTCCATGTTTTCTCTCAGAATTTATTTCATGACAAGCCTCGGAATTAGTGTTTGACTGAAAAAAAAAACACAAATAATTACCAACAGAAGACATCCTTGAAATTCACCAGAAAAGGTCTGTTTTTGCTCAAGGGCAGGGATAGTTAGAATTAGTGAACTGGATACAGAAAATAGCTCTCTAAAAAATAAAATTGGTGAAATGGAAAAAAAAATGCCATAGAACAAAACAATTCAATTGGACAATTAGAAAAAGATATTTAAAAAGTGAGTGAAGAAAATACTTCATTGAAAATCAGAATAGAACAAATGGAATTGAATGACTCAAGGAGACAACAAGAATCAGTCAAGCAAAACCAAAATAATCAAACAATGGGAAAAAATGTGAAATACCTTCTTGGGAAAACAACAGACCTGGAAAATAGATCCAAGAGAGACAATCTGAGAATTATTGGACTCCCAGAAAAGTATGATGAAAAAAAAGATCCTGGACACTATTTTCCAGGAAATTATCAAAGAGAACTGCCTAGAAGTCATAGAAACAGAGGGTAAAATAGAAATGGAAAGAATTCATCGATCACCTACTGAAAGGGATCCTAAAATCAAAACACCAAGAAATATAGTGGCTAAATGCCAAAACTATCAGAAGAAGGAAAAAATACTGCAAGCTGCTAGTAAAAATCAATTTAAATATAGAGGAACCACAATAAGGCTTACTCAAGACTTAGCAATATCCACATTAAAAGATCGAAGGGCCTGGAATATGATATTCCAAAAGGCTAAGGAACTTGGTATACAGCCAACAATAAACTACCCAGCCAAAATGAGCAGCTTTTTTCCAGAAAAGAAGATGGACATTCAACAAAATAAGTGAATTTCACCTATTTTTGATGAAAAAAAATGGAACTAAACAAAATAGTTTTGTTCAACAAATATAGAACTCAAGAGAAACCTAAAAAGGTAAAAAGAAATCTTGGGAACTATATTTCTGCTATAAAGATATATAAAGAACACTAGAAATTGAAAGGAAATTGTACCAGGAAAAGGGTAAAGTGGGGGTTCTACATCTCACAAAGAAGTAAAGGAAACCTATTATATCTGAGAGAAAGAATGGAGGGGGAGGAACATAGTGTGTATCTTACTGCCATCAGAATTGGCTTAAAGAGAAATATATTAGACATATTTAATTTATGATGAAACTTCTCCCAGATCATTGAAAAGAGAGAGGGCAAAAGTGAAAAGGGAAGGAGTAAGCTAAGCAGAAGGGAATAAAGAAATTGTGAGGAAAAGCAGTGAGATAGGGGGAAGAACTATAAGGTGGAGGGAGGGATACTAAAAAGGGAGAGCTGTGAGAAGCAAGTGGTGCTCACAAGTTTAATACTGGGGAGGTGGGATAAGAGGGAAGGAAAGGAGAAAAGCATAAACAGGGATTAACAAGATGGCAAGTAATGCAGAATTGATAATTTTAACCATAAATGTGAATGGGGTAAATTTCCCCACAAAGAGGAAGCAGTCAGCAGAATGGATTAAAACCCAGAATCCTACAATATGTTGTTTACAGGAGACACACTGGAAGAAGGGGGATACATACATGTTGGAATCCTTACAAACTGCTAACCAATTAGAGTTGATCTAATCTTACAAGAAGATTTTGGCCAGAACCTGAAACAAGGTACTAAGTAGAACTAATTAGTACAATGCTTGTGTTTACACCTTTGTATTCACACCTCCCTTAAAGCTCTTTGGGCCAGAGAGCACTATGGGAGAAAACCCATAATCCCATTCTCTCAGAAGATTCACATATAAGGCCAATGAGGAGAGAGAGCTATTCCAGAATACATTTTCCACTTGGCTGGCTGGTCTCAGAGGAGAGTTCAGCTGGACTGGAGAGGAGCAACTCTGGTGCAGACAGAGAGCACTTTGACAGATTTCAGCAGAGTTACGCCAGAAGCCCTCTCTCCGAGGCAAGGCAAGAGAGAATATATATTCCACTTGGCGGCTGGTCGCAGAGGAGAGTTCAGCTGCATTGGAGAGGAGTTGGTGGCTGGGCTCCTGCACGCCCCCCATTGAGACCAAGCTGGTCTGAAAGACTTACCAGAAAGCTAGCTGAGCCCCAAGTGAAGGAGACAAGAGATTCATTCCATCTCTGTGTTGGTTGGGGGCTGAAGAAAGCAGAGGCAGAGGCTGAAGGACAGAACCTTTGGATTTGGAGACATCCGGAGGGCTCTAAGCTAAACCGGCTGCGTTTTGAGAAGAACAAGAACTCCAACATTTGAACTCCCAACACATACAGAGTAAAAGTAAAAGGTTGGAGCAGAATATACTATGCTTCAGGTGAAGTTAAAAAAAAAAAAAAGCAGGGGTAGCCATCCTCATCTCAGATCAAGCAAAAGCAAAAATTGATCTAATTAAAAGAGATAAGGAAGGGCACTATATCTTGCTAAAGGATAGCATAGATAATGAAGCAATATTAATATTAAACATATATGCACAAGTGGTGTAGCATCTAAATTCTTAAAAGAGAAATTAAGAGAGTTGCAAGAAGAAATAGACAGCAAAAGTATAATAGTGAGAGATCTCAACATTGCACGCTCAGAATTAAATAAATCAAACCACAAAATAAATAAGAAAGAAGTCAAAGAGATAAATAGAATACTAGAAAAGTTAGATATGATAGATCTCTGGAGAAAATGTGATGGAGACAGAAAAGAATACATTTTCTTCTGAGCAGTTCATGAAACCTATACAAAAATTGACTATATATTAGAACATAAAAATGTCAAACTCAAATGCAGTAAGGCAGAAATAGTAAAGGCATTCTTTTCAGACCATGATGCAATGAAAATTATGTTCAATAAAAAGCCAGGGGAAAATAGACCAAAAAATAATTGGAAACTAAATAATCTCATAATAAAGAATGATTGGGTAAAACAGCAATTCATAGACATAATTAAAAACTTCACCCAAGAAAATGACAATGATGAGACATCATACCAAAATATGTGGCATGCAGCCAAAGTGGTAATAAGGAAAAATTTCATGTCTCTAGAGGCCTATTTGCATAAAATAAAGAAAGAGAAGGTCAATGAATCGGGCTTGCAACTAAAAATGCTAGAAAAGGAACAAATTAAAAATCCCCAATCAAATACTAAACTTGAAATTCTAAAATTAAAAGGAGAGGTCATTAAATTGAAAGTAAAAAACCATTGATTAATTAATAAAACTAAGAGCTGATTCTATGAAAAAAACAACAAAATAGACAAACCCTTAGTAAATCTAATTAAAAAAAGGAAAGAGGAAAATCAAATTATTAGTCTTAAAAATGAAAAGGGGGAACTCACCATTAATGAAGAATAAATTAGAGCAATAATTAAGAGTTACTTTGCCCAACTTTATGCCAACAAATTTGATAACTTAAATGAAATAGAATAAAATATCTTCAAAAATATATGTTGCCCAGATTAACAGAGGAAGAAATAAATAGACTAAACAGTCCCAATTTAGAAAAAGAAATAGAACAAGCTATTACCCAACTCCCTAAGAAAAAATCCCCAGGAACAGATGGATTTACATGTGAATTCTACCAAACTTTTAAAGACCAATTAACTCCAATGCTATACAAACTAGTTGAAAAACTAGGGATTGAAGGAGTACTACCAAATTCCTTTTATGATACAGACATGGTAGTGATACTTAAATGAGATAGGTTGAAAACAGAGAAGGAAAATTATAGACCAATCTCCCTAATGAATATTGATGCTAAAATCTTAAATAAAATATTAGAAAAAAGATTACAGAAAATTATCTCCAGGATAATACACTATGACCAAGTAGGATTTATACCAGAAATGCAGGGTTGATTCAATATTAGAAAAACTATTAGCATAATTGACTATATTGATAACCAAATTAACAAAAACCATATGATCATCTCAATAGATGCAGAAAAAGCACTTGATAAAATCCAACATCCATTCCTAATAAAAAACACTTGAGAGTGTAGGAATAAATGGACTTTTCCTTAAAATAATCAGGAGCATATATTTAAAATCTTCAGTAAGCATCATATGCAATGGGGAATAACTGGAACCTTTCCCAGTAAGATCTGTAGTGAAGCAAGGTTGCCCACTATCACCATTATTATTCAATATTGTATTAGAAACACTAGCCTCTGCAATAAGAGTCGAGAAAGACATTAAAGGAATTAGAGTAGGCAATGAGGAAACCAAACTATCACTCTTTGCAGATGATATGATGGTATACCTAGAGAACCCCAGAAATTCTACTAAAAAGCTATTAGAAATAATTCATAATTTTAGCAAAGTAGCAGGATACAAAATAAATCCCCATAAATCCTCAGCATTTTTATACACCACCAACAAAATCCAAGAGCAAGAGATACGAAGAGAAATTCCATTCAAAATAACTGTTTATAGCATAAAATATTTGGGAATCTACCTACCAAAGGAAAGTTAGGAATTATTTGAGCAAAATTACAAAAAAGTTAACACAAAAATAAGGTCAGACTTAAATAATTGGAAAAATATTAAGTGCTCTTGGATAGGCCAAGCAAATATAAGAAAGATGACAATACTTCCTAAACTAATCTGTTTATTTAGTGCCATACCAATCAGACCCCCAGAAACTATTTTAATGACCTGGAAAAAATAACAACAAAATTCATATGGAAGAACAAAAGATCAAGAATTTCAAGGGAATTAATGAAAAAAAAAATCAAATGAAGGAGGCCTAGCTATACCAGATCTAAAACTATATTATAAAGCAATACCAAAATGCATTGGTATTGGCTAAGAAATAGATTAGTTGATCAGTGGAATAGGTAAGGTTCACAAGACAAAATAGTCAATAACCATAGCAATCTAGTTTTTGACAAACCCAAAGATCCCAACTTTGGGGATAAAAATTTATTATTTGACAAAAAGTTCTGGGAAAACTGGAAATTAGTATGGCAGAAATTAGGCATCAACACACACTTGACAACATATACCAAAATAAGATCAAAATGGGTTAATGATTTAGGCATAAAGAACAAGATCATAAATAAATTAGAAGAACATAGGATAGTTTACCTCTCAGATTTGTGGAGGAGGAAGGAATCTGTGACCTAGGAAGAACTAGAGATCATTATTGATCATAAAATAGAAAATTGCAATTTATTAAGTTAAAAAGCTTTTATACAAATAAGATTAATATAGACAGGACTAGAAGGGAAGGAATAAACTGGGAAAACATTTTTACAGTT
Organism: Antechinus flavipes; assembly: GCF_016432865.1. NCBI lineage: Eukaryota > Metazoa > Chordata > Mammalia > Dasyuromorphia > Dasyuridae > Antechinus > Antechinus flavipes. The sequence goes on from NC_067398.1 coordinate 604,781,168, forward strand.
AAAGGTTCTGATAAAGACCTCATTTCCAAAATATATGGAGAATTGACTCTAATTTATAAGAAATCAAGCCATTCTCCAATTGATAAATTGTCAAAGGATGTGAACAATTTTCAGATGATGAAATTGAAACTATTTCTACTCATATGAAAGAGTGTTCCAAATCATTATTGATCAGAGAAATGCAAATTAAGACAACTCTGAGATACCACTATACACCTGTCAGATTGACTACGATTACAGGAAAAAATAATGATGAATGTTGGAGGGGATGCGGGAAAACTGGGACACTGATGCATTGCTGGTGAAATTGTGAATGAATCCAACCATTCTGGAGAGCAATCTGGAATTATGCCTCAAAAGTTATCAAACTCTGCATACTCTTTGATCCAGCAGTGTTACTACTGGGCTTATATCCCAAAGAAATACTAAAGAAGGGAAAGGATCCTGTATGTGCCAAATGTTTGTGGTGGTCCTGTTTTTAGTGCCTAGAAACTGAAAACTGAATGGATGCCCACCAACTGGAGAATGGTTGGGTAAATTGTGGTATATGAATGTTATGGAATGTTATTGTTCTGTAAGAAATGACCAGCAGGATGAATACAGAAAGACTTGGAGAGACTTACATGAACTGATGCTAAGTGAAATGAGCAGAACCAAAAGATCATTATATACTTCAACAATGATACTGTATGTATCTGATGGAAGTGGATTTCTTTGACAAAGAGAATAACTAATTCGGTTCCAGTTGATCAATGATGGACAGAAGCAGCTACACTGAAAGAAAGAACACTGGGAAATGAGTGTAAACTGTTTGCATTTTTGTTTTTCTTCCAGGGCTATTATTACTTCTGAATCCAATTCTTCCTGTGCAGCAAGAGAACTGTTTGGTTATGCACACATATATTGTATCTAGGATATACTATAACATAATGAATATGTATAAGACTTCCTGCCATCTAGGGGAAGGGGTGGAGGGAGGGAAGGGAAAAGTTGGAACAGAAATGAGTGCAAGGGATTATGTTGTAAAAAATTATCCAGGCATATGTTCTGTCACTGAAAAGTGACCAAAAAAAAGATTACAGAAAATCATCTCCAGGATAATACACCACAACCATATAAGATTTATACCAGGAATACCAGATTGGTTCAATATTAGGAAAACTATTAGCATAATTGACTATATCAATAACCAAATTAACAAAAACCATATGATCATCTCAATAGATGAAGAAAAAGCATTTGATAAAATCCAATACCCATTTCTATTAAAAACACTAGAGAATATAGGAATAAATGGACTTTTCCTTAAAATAGTCAGTAGCATTTGTTTAAAACCAACAGTAAGCATTATATGTAATGATGATAAACTGAAACCATTCCCAGTAAGATCTGGAGTAAAACAAGGTTTCCTACTATCACCATTAGTATTCAATATTGTATTAGAAATGCTAAGCTTGGCAATAAGAGTTGAGAAAAAATTAAAGGAATTAGAGTGGGTAATGAGGAAACTAAATCATCCCTTTTCACTGATATGATGGTATATTTAGAGGACCCCAGAGATTCTACTAAAAAGCCATTAGAAATAATCTACACCTTTAGCAAAGTTGCAGGATACAAAATAAAGCCACATAAGTCATCAGCATCCTTATATACCATTAATAAAATCCAACAGTTAGAGTTACAAACAGAAATTCCATTTAAAGTAACTACCAATAGTATAAAATATTTGGGAATCTATCTGCCAAGGGAAAGTCAGAGACTATATGAGCAAAACCACAAAACACCTTTCCACACAAATAAAGTCATTTCTAACCAATTGGAAATACATTAATTGCTCTTGGATATGTTGAGCAAATAAAGTAAAGATGACAATATTATCTAAACTAATCTATTTATTTAGTACTACACCAATCAGATTCCCAAAAAACCTATTTTATTTCCTAGAAAAAATAACAACAAAATTAATCTGGAAGAACAAAAGGTCAAGAATTTCAAGGGAATTAATGAAAAAAAATCAAATGAAGCCATACTATATCTAGAATTATTATAAAGCAGTGGTTATCAAAACCAGTTGATATTGGCTAAGAAATAGACTAGTTGATCAGTGAAATAAGTTTGGTTCACAGGACAAAATAGTCAATAATTATAGCAATCTAGTGTTTGACAAATCCAAAGATCCCCCCAAAATCCACATAAATCATCAGCATTTTTATACATCACTAACAAAATCTGACAGCAAGAGATACCAAAAAAAATTCATATACAATAACTGTTGATAATATAAAATATTTGGAAATCTATTTGCCCAGGGAAAGTCAGGAACTATATGAGCAAAACTACAAAACACTTTCCACACAAATAAAGTTAGATCTAAACAATTGGAAAAAATAGTATGTGCTCCTGAATAGGTCAAGCTAATATAATAAAGATGACAATACTACCTAAATTAATCTATTTCTTTAGTGCTACATCAATTAGACTTCCAATAAAATATATTAATGACCTAGAAAAAATAACAAGGAAATTCATCTGAAAGAACAAAATTTCAAGAATTTCAAGGGAACTAATGAAAAAAAAATCAAATGAAGGTGGCCTAAGTGCCCTGATCTAAAACTACATTATAAAGCAGTGCTCACCCAAATTATTTGGTATTGGCTAAGAAATAGCCTAGTTGATCAATGGAATAGGTTAGATTCACAGGACCAAATAATCAGTAACTGTAGCAATCTAGTTTGACAAAACCAAAGACTCCAGCTTTTGGGATAAGAATTGATTATTTGACAAAAACTGTTGGGATAATTGAAAAGTAGTATGGCAGAAACTAGGCATTGACCCATACTTAACTCTGGACACCAAGAAAAGATCAAAATGCATTCAAAATCTAGGCATAAAGAATGAGATTATAAATAAATTAGAAGAACATAGGCTCGTTTACATCTCAGACCTGTGGAGGAGAAAGGAATTTGTGAACAAAGAAGTAGAGGTCATTTTTGATCATAAAACAGAAAATTTTAATTATATTAAGTTAAAAAGCTTTTATACAAATAAAACAAATACAGACAGGATTAGAAGGGAAGCAATAAACTGGGAAAACATTTTTACAGCTAAAGGTTCTGATAAAGGCCTCATTTCCAAAATATATAGAGAATCGACTCTAATTTACAAAAAAATCAAGGCATTTTCCAATTGATAAATGGTCAAAGGATATGAACAGACAGTTTTCAGATGATGAAATTGAAACTATTTCTACTTATATGAAAGGGTGTTACAAATCACTATTGATCAAAGAAATGCAAATAAGGTGACAGGAAAAGATGACCAATGGGGATGTGGGAAAAGTGAGACACTAATGCATTGTTAGTGAAGTTGTGAATGGATCTAACCATTCTGGAGAGCAATTTGGAAATATACTCAAAAAGTTACCAAACTGTGCATACCCTTTAATCCAGCAGTGTTACTACAAGGCTTATATCCCAAAGAGATATTAAAGAAATGAAAAGGATCCATATGTGCAAAAATGTTTGTGGCAGCCCTTTTCATAGTGACTAGAAACTGGAAATTAAATGGTGCCCACCCTTTGGAGAATGGCTGAATAAATTGTGGTATATGAAAATTATGGAATATTATTGTTTTATAAGTAATGACCAGCAGGATGAATACAGAGAGGCTTGGAGAGACATACATGAATTAATGCTAAGTGAAATGAATAGAACCAGGAGATCATCATACACTTCAGCAACAATACTATATGATGATCAGTTCTGATGGATATGGCTCTCTTCAGCAATGAGAGGATCCAAATCAGTTCCAATTGATCTGTAATGAACAGAACCAGCTACACCCGGGAAAGAATACTGGGAAATGAGTATGGACCACAACATAACATTTCTATTCTTTCTGTTATTGTTTGTTTGCATTTTTGTTTTTTCTTCTCAGTTTATTTTTATCTTCTTCCTAAATCCGTTCTTTTTTATACAACAAGATATCTGTATAAATATGTATACATATATTCTATTTGCCATATACTTTAACATATTTAACATGCATAGGACTACCTGTTATCTGGGGGAGGGAGTGGAGGGAAGAAAGGGAGTTGAAACAGAAGTTTTTGCAAGGGTCAATGTTAAAAAATTACCCATGCATATATTTTGTATATAAAAAAGTATTAAAAAAAAAAAAAAACTTTGGATGAATTCTACTGCGGAAGTATCATTCTGAAATCTATTCTGCTCTGTTTTTTTTTAACTCTTAATCACATAAAGGACATGTTTTAAGGTGTTTTCCAATGTTATAAGAATGTCAGAACTTGTCTAACCAGATCAAAAAGAGTAGAACAAATGACAATAGCAAGAAAATGAATCAGAGATAAACTCATGTTTTCAGATTTGAAAATAATTTGTTCTGTATAATCCATGTTCTCCCCACTTTCTTCCAATTTCTAAATCTTAGTTTAAAAGAGCCCATCTAATACATCTCCTATTCTTTAATAATATCTCCACAGGGAAGGAAAATGCTTTACCTGTAAGGCCAGAAATTCTTTAGATATATTTTTTTTAGACCAAGCAGAGCAAGAATTTTTGTTTTGTTCTTTATTTTCTTAGCACATACTGGCATTCTAAAAGTTGAGATCAGAACACTGAATTTGTCAGTAACAGGTAATGATTTTTGCCAAGAATGTCTCTCTAGAACCACTTAGCAGGGGTTTTAGAATCCCAAAGTACCAAACACATGGGTGTGTTTGAAAAACTAGAAGAAGATGACTATTTTTCTTTCAGAAATAATATCACTAGTAATAAAGAAATGAAAAAATGAATACTAAAGTTAAGTGTACAACATGAGAGCAAAAGATTTCAAAAGAAAAATAATATGAATTTATTGAATACATAACTCCTGATGTTGCTTTAATATCAGTGACACTTTTTGTGTGAAATACTGCAAATCCTTCAAGTAGGCAAAAATACACCATATTAAAAATGCATGATTCTGGTAGTAGAAAAAAATATAAGAAATCCCATTCCATGACTTAAATATGAGAATTTGAAGAAATCCTTAGTATTAGACTTGTACATCTCATGAAATATAACAATTTCCCATTTGATAAGTTTCTAAAAGTTATCATTGCACATAGTAAATATAACTGTACACCACTGAGAATGGATGACAAAGTAATTTTCTTACTATATAATGATAATAGTAATAATAATAATAATAGAGTTCAATGTTTCTTATTTGAAATTTAATAATGTTTAATTATATTAGAAAATGATTGCAAAGTATTTCATAAATCACCACTGCAATTTTTTCGAAAGATAAGTAAAATCTAGAAAGACAGAATGATGTAGTAGATAAAAGGTCAGCCTACAAATTATAAAGGATCTGATAAGCAATTGAAAAGAAAGCAGCAGTAGAATGGAATTATGCATCTTGAGGACCAATATTTTTTTCACTATCATTAATTTGCAAAAATGTGACTTTCAAATTAAGAGACAAGAGTTTACTACTGATAGTTCCACACACATAAGGAATCTCTATTGTTGAGCAATTTAAAAAAGCAGTAATTCAATAAATAAAATAAGTTGATTTTGAGAGCATTGTATGTGCTTTCTATTATAAGCAAAATAATACATTTTGACATCCTTTTTTTTTTTTGCAAGTGAAATAAATGCCCCAAATACTAACTGATAAAACTTTTCTAACATTTATTTTTACAGTTTTATTGTAACCAATGTAAGATATTTTTATAGCTTTACTGGGTGGGGGGAATGATGTAAAAGGATTGCTCCCTTTAGATCTGATTAATGTTATAATAAATTGAGCTAAATCATTAACTCATTAAATAACCATGCAAAAGAAACATGCATAAGCAAGCAGGTAAATATTTGGATAGGTAGATAATTATTTCTTTTTTTTCCAACCAGTCTGTGAGCCCTTTCTTTGACAAATTAAAGTTTAGCTAACATTTCAAATTCAAGTGCATTGTCAAAACTATTCCCATACCTGGTGTTCTACCATCTGTTTGGAGAAGTTCAATCATTCTAGCAGGTGACAAAAATTATGTAATTATCTTCATATCTAGTAGGGAAATTCAGTGCATCTACATTTTATATAACTGAGTACCTGGTATAATTAAGGATGACCTAATTATTTTAATAATTTCTCAGAGTTCAGAGATTGTTAACAGCAAATATTTTATGACTATATTAAAGCATCTGGGCCAAATCAAATTATTATAATTATTAACATAATAATTATTATAGCCACTGTTATGATAGTCAGTTACTGATAAAGTCAAAGTAAAACATAAGTGGGTTTAATAGCTCTGAAAAACTTTCTTAGGGCAAGGAAACAATGCCCAACACTGTGGAAAAAAGGACTACTGAATTCTAATTTCTAATTAATTGATTTTTTCTTCTAACTTTTTTTCTTTTCTATCCTCAATTCACAATCCTTATGAATAAAGGAGATAGGATATCTTAGGATATTAATGACCAACATAACTTTATCTCACTGTTTGGAGTATAGCACCATAACTGGTCAAATCAGTGCATGTCCCAAGCTAAATTCTAGTTTATCAGTATTGATGGAAATGACAGATACTCTAAGATGTCTCCCATAAACATAACTTCTGAAATCTCCTAAGCAGCCACTATTAATGATTCAGTCTTGAGAACATTTACTCTTACCTTGATCACTCCCATTCCCAGGCAAACATTCCTTTCCTCTACCTATGAGTTATCCATAACCCTTCCCCAATGCTTTGTTGTGCTTTATACTTCTCTGAATGTCTAGACCCTAAATAATCTCTGTTATGAACATTTACTTTCAAGCACAAAAATCCTATTGATGAGAAGCCCTAACACTTCTCAAATTCCTTGTCAATCATTCTTTTTATCATAACCATCCAGTGTCAATCTCGCTTTTCCTCTCTGTCTTTTTTTTCCCCCTGTCAGTTTCTGATTAAATTCATTTCCCTGATGTAAAATGACTGCTTTGATAAAAACAGACCTGAATAGATAAGACTTATAAAAATAGTAACTTAAAATTCTTAATTCTTTTGCAAAACTCACATTTCCTACTAATCCATAAATATACCATCTACCTATGACCCTTAAAATTAAATATTTATGAATAGTGAGTCCTTAGACAGTCAGTTTACTATTTGTGTATCTCTTGCCTTTGTATTATCTGTTTTCTGTAGTAATATTGTTTGTTCTAGCCTCAGTGCCTGAAGACTTAAAGATATATTAAGGGCTCCAAAAATACTAGGGTTAGAATAAAAATAAAAGTCAAAAAAGATGGAAAGAATTCTCTCATATATTCTCTCATTTTTTATATTTATACATGTTGTGACAAACATAGTGTCTGGAAGATTGTCAAAAATTAAACATATTTGTTTATTGATTGACACATGTAAAATCCACAGGACATGTTTATTAATAGTCATGGGATGTGACTAAGGAAAAATAGAAAATAATGACTCTTATATCAAGCATAAGTAACTAAGTCAATCAAAATACCATTAACAAAAATGTAGTATCAAGAGATTTACTGCAGGCTAAGAAAGTAGCCAGAGAAGGGAGTAGATCTTAGGATGCTCAGAAGCTGGCTTTACTAGTTTTGTTTACTGAGAGAAGTAAAGATGAGATCAAAGGCTTGAGTATAAGCTTTAACACTGGTCAGAAGGAATGCTATGTCTTCACTCATAATTTCAGATAATGTATGAAGACACTAATAAGTTTCATATATGAACAAGTAAAATTGGAATAATTCAAACCACATAAGTTACATTTTATCAATAAACAAGTTCATATTTCGAAGTAAAGAGTAAAGAACTGGAATATAAGGTATAAAGAGGAAAAAAATGTTCATTCAAGCAATGTGAAAAACTATCAATATTCAATTTTGTGAATAGATCTGTGACTTGATTAATTTGGGGGAGATTATAACCTATCTATAATGCTCACACTGTATTATTGTTTTTCATGCCCTATAATTCGTTTTTCATAGAAAAACTAGCTGATTTGTTATAAGTATCCCTTTCTTTTTTCTAGCCATTGCAAGGGTTACAGTGGAACATTCGTTATGTATTTCCCATACCTCATTTTTGCAATATGACCAATTCATTATTTCTTACTATGTATAACATCTTGATTATTTTTTCTTGTCTCTTATTTTTAAAGTTCATCATTATTTAGATATTATTGCCTAGTCATACATACTATGTGTCTCTTCTCCATTGCCTCGTGTATGATATACATTTTACTTCTGAGGATTTTCACTTCATATTTCATTGTCATATAACTACCAACAAAATGTTTCACAAGGAGAGTATTTCTTTTTATGAAATGTTTGGAGAAAAGAAGCTTTGTGATTTACTAAAGATAATCTATCAAACTTCTGCCAAATCATTAACGAGTTATATTCTGTCTTAAACATAAGTTGTACTCTATGTCTTATACATACATACACACACACACACACACACACACACACACATATATAGTATGTGTTTGTGAAGACAGAAAGACAAAAACAAAAAGAGAGAAACAGAGAGGTTATATAATATCTCTATGCATATACATATTGAAATATTAGAAATAAATCTTGCATTTTAAAAAAGTTTTTCTAGTATATTTGTATAGGCCACACTCTATGATTAGATTTCTCTTCCAGAAAACTTTGCTGTGACTTTCATGTATTATCTCATTGCATTAAATTCAATGCCATTTGCAAACAGAAGCACTTCAAGGAGAGATTTCCTCTTCAACTTATGTTTTGTAAAGGATTTCTCTTATCATAATAGTGAATATATTTACTAAGCACATCCCCTTGCTTTATTTCTCATCTTGAGCTATTTGTCAAAGGATCATTGAACAGAATACCTTCTTTTCTTACATCTTCCAAAGAATCTTGAATAATTTTTAATGTATGGCTAGCATGTAACTTGGAAAATGAGACATTAAAGTGGCACTTATTCTTTTTTTATTATTATAGGTTTTTATGTACAAAATATATGCACGGGTAATTTTTCAGCATTGATGGTCGCAAAATTTTCTGTCCAACTTTTTCCCCTCCTTCCCTCCTCCCCCACCCCTAGATGACAGGTAGACCAATATATGTTAATATGTTAAAATATATGTTAAACACAATATATGTATACATGTCCAAACAGTTATTTTGCTGCACAAGAAAAATTGGGTTTAGAAATAAGGTAAAAAATAACCTGAGAAGGAAATTAAAAAAGGAAGCAGACAAAAACAGAAAAAGTAGAAATGCTATATTGTTTTTCATATTCATTTCCCATAGTGGGTGTAGTTGGTTCTCTTTATTATTGAACAAATGGAACTGATTTGATTCATTTTCATTGTTGAAGAGAGCCACATCCAAAAAACTGATCATCTTATAGTATGACCAAAATCATCATTTCCTATACAACACATCAGGACTTGCACAAAGAGTGGGCAGGAACCATTCTTTCTCCAAGCATATATATTAATAGAGTATGGTACGTGCTTGGGACCTCAGTGCATCAACTCGAGTTTCAGCACATTACATTTCCCCCTTCTTAATGAGATAGATGTTTGCTGCTTAAGGTAGTTGCTAGGCTTTTTAAATTTTATTTTATTTAATAATAACTTTATATTGACAGAATCCATACCAGGGTAATTTTTTACAACATTATCCCTTGCACTCACTTATGTTTCGATTTTTCCCCTCCCTCCCTTCACCCCCTCCCCAAGATGGCAAGCAGTCCTATATATGTTGGATATGTTGCAGTATATCCTAGATACAATATATGTTTGCAGAACCGAACAGTTCTCTTGTTGCTCAGGGAGAATTGGATTCAGAAGGTAAAAATAATTTGGGAAGAAAATAAAAAATGCAAATAGTTCATATTAGTTTCCCAGTGTTCTTTCTTTGGGAGTAGCTGTTTCTGTCCATCATTTATCCATTGAAACTCAGTTAGGTCTCTGTCAAAGAAATCCACTTCCATCAGAATACATCCTCATACAATATCATTGTCGAAGTGTATAATGATCTCCTGGTTCTGCTCATTTCACTTAGCATCAGTTCATGAAGGTCTCTCCAAGCCTCTCTGTATTCATCTTGTTGGTCATTCCTTACAGAGCAATAATATTCCATAACATTCATATACCACAATTTACCCAGCCATTCTCCAATTGATGGGCATCCATTCATTTTCCAGTTTCTAGCCACTACAAACAGGGCTGCTACAAACATTTTGGCACATACAGGTCCCTTTACCGTCTTTAGTATTTCTTTGGGATATAAGCCCAATAGGAACACTGCTGGATCAAAGGGTATGCACAATTTGATAATTTTTTGGGCATAATTCCAGATTGCTCTCCAGAATGGTTGGGTTCGTTCACAACTCCACCAACAATGCATCAGTGTCCCAGTTTTCCCACATCCCCTCCAACATTCATCATTACTTTTTCCTGTCATCTTAGCCAATCTGACAGGTATGTAGCGGTATCTCAGAGTTGTCTTAATTTGCATTTCTCTGATCAATAGTTATTTGGAACACTCTTTCATATGAGTGGTAATAGTTTCAATTTCATCCTCTGAAAATTGTCTATTCATATCCTTTGACCATTTATCAATTGGAGAATGGCTTGGTTTCTTATAAATTAGGGTCAGTTCTCTATATATTTTGGAAATGAGGCCTTTATCAGAATCTTTAACTGTAAAGATGTTTTCCCAGTTTGTTGCTTCCCTTCTAATCTTATTTGCATTCATTCTGTTTGTACAAAGGCTTTTTAATTTGATATAATCAAAATTTTCTATTTTGTGATCAGTAATGATCTCTAGTTCATCTTTGGTCACAAATTTCTTTCTCCTCCACAAGTCTGAGAGATAAACTATCCTATGTTCCTCTAATTTATTTATAATCTCGTTCTTTATGCCTAAGTCATGGACCCATTTTGATCTTATCTTGGTATATGGTGTTAAGTGTGGGTCCTTGCCTAATTTCTGCCATACTAATTTCCAGTTATCCCAGCAGTTTTTATCAAATAATGAATTCTTATCCCAAAAGTTAGAATCTTTGGGTTTGTCAAACACTAGTTGACTATTCTGTCTTGTGAACCTAACCTTTTCCACTGATCCACTAAACTATTTCTTAGCCAATACCAAATTGTTTTGGTGACTGCTGCTTTATAATATAATTTTAGATCAGGTACAGCAAGACCACCTTCATTTAATTTTTTTTTCATTAATTCCCTTGAGATTCTCAACTTTTTATTGTTCCATATGAATTTTGTTGTTATTTTTTTCTAGATCATTAAAATATTTTCTCGGGAGTCTGATTGGCATAGCACTAAATAAATAGATTAGTTTAGGGAGTATTGTCATCTTTATTATATTCGCTCGGCCTATCCAAGAGCACTTAATATTTTTCCAATTATTTAAGTATGACTTTATTTGTGTGAAAACTTTTTTGTAATTTTGCTCAAATAATTCCTGACTTTCCTTTGGTAGGTAGATTCCCAAATATTTTATGCTATCAACAGTTATTTTGAATGGAATTTCTCTTCGTATCTCTTGCTCTTGGATTTTATTGGTGGTGTATAAAAATGCTGAGGATTTATGGGGATTTATTTTGTATCCTGCTACTTTGCTAAAATTATGAATTATTTCTAATAGCTTTTTAGTAGAATCTCTGGGGTTCTCTAGGTATGTCATCATATCATCTGCAAAGAGTGATAGTTTGGTTTCCTCATTGCCTACTCTAATTCCTTTAATCTCTTTCTCGACTCTTATTGCAGAGGCTAGTGTTTCTAATACAATATTGAATAATAATGGTGATAGTAGGCAACCTTGCTTCACTCCAGATCTTACTAGGAAAGGTTCCAGTTTTTCCCCATTGTACATGATGCTTACTGAAGGTTTTAAATATATGCTCCTGACTATTTTAAGGAAAAGTCCTTTTATTCCTATGCTCTCAAGTGTTTTTATTAGGAATGGATGTTGGATTTTATCAAATGCTTTTTCTGCATCTATTGAGATGATCATATGGTTTTTGTTTGTGTTTATTGATATAGTCAATTATGCTAATAGTTTTCCTAATATTGAACCAGCCCTGCATTCCTGGTATAAATCCTACTTGGTCAGAGTGTATTATCCTGGGGATGATTTTCTGTAATATTTTTGCTAATATTTTATTTAAGATTTTAGCATCAATATTCATTAGGGAGATTGGTCTATAATTTTTTTCTCTGTTTTCAGCCTACCTGGTTTAGGTATCAGTACCATATCTGTGTCATAAAAGGAGTTTGGTAGGACTCCTTCAATCCCTATTTTTTCAAATAGTTTATTTAGCATTGAAGTTAATTGATTTTTAAATGTTTGATAGAATTCACATGTAAATCCATCTGTTCCTGGGGATTTTTTCTTAGGGAGTTGAATGATAGTTTGCTCTATTTCTTTTTCTGAGATGGGAGTGTTTAGGATATTTACTTCTTCCTCTGTTAGTTTAGGCAAGCTATATTTTTGAGGTATTCTTCTATTTCATTTAAGTTGTCGAATTTATTGGCGTAAAGTTGGGCAAAGTAAGTCCTAATTATTGCTCTAATTTCCTCTTCGTTAGTGGTGAGTTCTCCCTTTTCATTTTTAAGACTAACAATTTGATTTTCCTCTTTCCTTTTTTTAATCAGATTTACTAAGGGTTTGTCTATTTTGTTGGTTTTTTCATAGAACCAACTCTTAGTTTTATTAATTAATTCAATAGTTTTTTTTTTTATTTTCAATTTTATTGATCTCTCCTTTTATTTTTAGAATTTCAAGTTTAGTGTTTGATTGGGGGTTTTTAATTTGTTCCTTTTCTAGCATTTTTAGTTGTAAACCCAATTCATTGACCTTCTCTTTTCTATTTTATACAAATAGGCCTCTAGAGATATGAGATTTCCCCTTATTACCACTTTGGCTATATCCCATACATTTTGATATGATGTCTCATTATTATCGTTTTCTTGGGTGAAGTTATTAATTATGTCTATAATTTGCTGTTTCACCCAATCATTCTTTAGTATGAGATTATTTAGTTTCCAATTATTTTTTGGTCTACTTTCCCCTGGCTTTTTGTTGAATGTAATTTTCAATGCATCATGGTCTGAAAAGGATGCATTTACTATTTCTGCCTTACTGCATTTGAGTTTGAGGTTTTTATGTCTTAATATATGGTCGATTTTTGTATAAGTTCCATGAACTGCTGAAAAGAAGGTGTACTCCTTTCTATCCCCATTATATTTTCTCCAGAGATCTATCATATCTAATTTTTCTAGTATTCTATTTATCTCTTTGACTTCTTTCTTATTTATTTTGTGGTTTGATTTATCTAATTCTGAGAGTGCAAGGTTGAGATCTCCCACTATTATAGTTTTGCTGTCTATTTATTCTTGCAGCTCTCATAATTTCTCTTTTAAGAATTTAGATGCTACACCACTTGGTGCATATATGTTTAATATAGATAGTGCTTCATTATTCATTCTACCCTTTAGCAAGATATCGTGCCCTTCCTTATCTCTTTTGATTAGATCAATTTTTGCTTTAGCTTGATCTGAGTTCAGGATGGCTACCCCTGCTTTTTTGACTTCACCTGAAGCATAGTAGATTTTGCTCCAACCTTTTACCTTTATCCTGCATGTATCTCCCCACTTCAGGTGTGTTTCCTGTAAACAACATATTGTAGGATTCTGGCTTTTAATCCATTCTGCTAACCGCTTCCTCTTTATGGGGGAGTTTACCCTGTTCACATTTATGGTTAGAATGACCAATTCTGTATTACTTGCCATCTTTTTAACCCCTGTTTATGCTTTTCTCCCTTCTTTCCCTCCTACCCCCCTTCCCAGTATTAAGCTTGTGAGCACCACTTGCTTCTCACAGCCCTCCCTTTTTAGTATCCCTCCTCCCCTTAGAGTTCCTCCCCCTATCTTACCCCTTTCCCTCCCAGTTACCGTATTCCCTTCCACTTAGCTTATTCCTTCCCTTTTCACTTTTCCCTTCTCACTTTTCAATGAGGTGGGAGAAGTTTCACCATAGATTGAATATGTCTAAATTTTTTCTCTTAAAGCCAATTCTGAACGCAGTAAGATACCCACTATATTCATCCCCCTCCATTCTTTCTCTCAGATATAATAGGTTTCCTTTGCCTCTTCATGAGATGTAGTACCCCCACTTTCCCCTTTTTCTGGTACAATGTCCTTTCCACATCTACTTTCTAGAGCAAGGTATACATGTATTCTTTATACATCTTTATAGCTGAAATATAGTTCCCAAGATTAATCTTTACCTTTTTAGATTTCTCTTGAGTTCTGTATTTGTAGATCAAACTTTTTGTTAAGTTCTGGCTTTTTCATCAAAAATAGGTGAAATTCACTTACTTCGTTGAATGTCCATCTTCTTCCCTGGAAAAAAGATGCTCATTCTAGCTGGGTAAGTTATTTTTGGTTGCTTACCAAGTTCCTTAGCCTTTCGGAATATCATATTCCAGGCCCTTCGATCCTTTAATGTAGATGCTGCTAGATCCTGGGTGATTCTTATTGTGGCTCCTCGATACTTGAATGGGGTTTTTCTAGCCGCTTGCAGCATTTTTTCCTTTGTCTGAGGGTTCTGGCATTTGGCCACTATATTCCTTGGTGTTTTGATTTTGTTGCTAGGCTTTTTAAGGCAACTTGTTATGACAATTAGGTTGCATAGGATAAGTTTCTAAGTGAGCATCTTGGTGCTGCAGTGGATAGAGTGCTAGGCCTGAAGTCAAGAAGAGTTGAGTTTAAATGTGGCCTCAAAAATTCATTGGCTTATGTGATTTTAAGTGAGTCATTTAACTGTTTGCCTCAATTTCCTTATCTACAAAATGAACTGGAAAAGGAAATGGCAAATAACTGTTGTATCTTTGTGAAGAAAATCCCACATGGAAGCACACAAATTGGACAAAACTAAAAAATATGGTAATGACAACAACAAGAAGCAAGAACAGCTTCTGAGTAAAAACTCTACAACTACTCAAACAACAAGTATTTGTCACTTCTCTACTATGTACCTGAATTTTCTGTCTGGCATAGGCTCAATAATGAAGCATGAAATAATTCCTACTTGCAAGAATCTTAGATTCTAATAAGAGATACCAAGTAAATATATTAAATAAAGTGTAAGTACAAGATATGGATAAAATATATACAAATTTGTCAAATACATGGTAGTTTAGGAAGCAAGGCATTAGAAGCTTAATGAATCAGGAAGAAAAAAATCTTCAAATAGATGATATTTAATTTGAATGTGAAGAAAAAAAAGTTATATTAAGTTGGAAATAAAAAGACATGCATTCTAGGCATGTGGAATGGCTACTGCCAATCTGTGTTCTTATTTTAAAAAGATTAGGATTACATTGTTTCAAATATCTGCTATATTTTTCATATTATTATGTTTTATATTTTATGATCTCATTTTTGATGAAAATAACAAAAAAAAATTACCCATATTCACACACATGAACATATTTGTTCAGGGTACAGAACAAGAAGTACAACTTATTCTTCAACCAAAAAAGGGCGATAAATATTTCCAGTGATAAAATCAAATTGATCTTATGATACCCATCTTTTTTGATCTTTAATATTATATAGAGTCTCCCTGGTAGCCTTATTTGTACTTCTTCTTACTTTTATTTCTCACAGAACAGGACCAAGATGAGCAGTCTAAGTTTCCTCAAACAAGATTAACCTTTAGAGAAATCAAGCTTGAGATAGCTGAACTATTATCCAATACTGTGAAGCAATAAGCATCTTTTCTTCAGAGTGTTCTGAGACTAGATGCTTTTCCACAGAGAGAAAGGCTGTAGTAATAGGAATGTTCCCAGTCTCCTGCCACAAGTATCTTCTCTGTGTGTTCTCAGACTAGATGTGTATTCATAGAGAGCAAGTCTGTAAGAACTAGAATGTTCTATGTAACTTCAACTACAAATACCTTGTCCCCTGAATGTTATATAGTCATGCTGACATTTTCCCCTCCCCCTTCTTGGCAGTCAAAGGCACCTAGAACTTATATTTTCCAAATGAATCAATCAATCAAGTTGAAGTTTTTCCCTTCCCTCATACACTCCAATGCATATACATGCAGGAAACTTGAGGTGAGGTTAGGGAAGAGCTAGATGATGCAAAGAGGGAAAAGAGAGAGTGACCTTGAGCTATTCATTGTCTCTTCCCTGACTCTCAGGAAGAGGGAACTGCCCCTTCACCTCTCAAATAGTCTTCACTAAATGTCAACCTGCTTGGTTTCAGGATCATTTCTAAATATTGCTTGGCTGGAAGCGTGGTTGTTTTAGTTCTTTCTGCAACATCCAACTTCAAATTTTAACTAGAATCTTCAGCTGAGGGATTATCCCTTTCTTATCAGGAGTTAAACTGAATTCTATTTTCTTTCTTCTGACTTGTTGTCAAAAGTCCTTTAAGTGATGAAGGCAGACTTTTTTATACCTTATATCAGACTTTGTATGTGTGTATACATGAGTGCATGTGAATGTGGTGTGTGTGTGTGTATGTGTGTTGAAAGGAACAAAAAAATACATAATGCAACTGAATTTATTTCTCTTTATAAGGAAAGAAATATTAATATCCCAGATTTGGTTATTAATTTCTTTTTTCAGAAGCCAATGATTTTTTTAAACATAGAATATAATATCAGTTAATCAGATTGTGTGTATCTAATGTGTATTTTGAACCTACTTCCTTCTACTAAAAAGAGGCCAATGTTTTTTTTTTAAACATAGAATATAATATCAGTTAATCAGATTGTGTGTATCTAATGTGTATTTTGAACCCACTTCCTTCTACTAAAAAGAAACAAATAGATAGATGGATAGATAGATCAATAAATGGATAGATGGATAGGTAAATGCATCGATATATAGATACACACAAAGTTACATGGAATAACAAAGATCGACTGTCTATCTATCTATTTATTTTTGTCAATTATAAGAATTTATAGGCTAAGTCACTGTGCTAAGTGATAGAGATATAAATAAAAAGGAAAACAAGTGCCATCTCTCAAAGAATTCATCTTCCAATGAGGGAGATAAGACAGGTGAATAGTATATATCTATAGGTGTGGATAGATTTGTAGATATATATATGTATGTATGTATTTCTACATCAAATTGAGGCAGAGACAGAGACAGAGAGAGAAATCCAAAGAGAATTAGAGATAACCAACGAAGGAAGGCATTCACATTTAGGGAATTGGGAATTTACAATTGCTTATAAATTTAAAAAATTGAATTTTACATGCAATTTGAAGCAAGTCTAGAGGCAGAATTAAGGAAAGAAGGAAATCCAGGTATGGGGAACATCAGCTAATGTCCCTACAGTCAGAAGATAGAGTATCCAGTTCAAGCAATATCAAGGAGATTAATGTGACAGGAAGACAAAGTGCAGAGGAAAGGGAAGCAAGATATAAGGAAAGTGGAGAGATGGGAAGAGTCTCAATTATGAAACATTTTGAAGACCAAACATAAAATTTTATATTTGATCATGGAGAGAATAGAAACTTACTGGAATTTATTGAAATGGGTGATAGGTGATATTGATGATGAAGTAGTCAGACCTGCACTTTAGGAAAATGAATTTGAGATCTTAGAATAGAATGGGAAAAAAAAAAAAAAAACTTGAGGCAGGTAGACTACAAGATTTTTATTACTGAGTCCAGGCATGAGGTAATGAGAACTGATACCAGGAGACAGTGTCAAAGTAGAAAAGAGGGGTATTAACAGATTAAAAGGACAAGGGAGCAGATTGAATTTGAGGATTGAGATTGAGGAGTCAAGGATGACAATTGAGTTATTCCCATGATGACTGGGAAGATGGTATTGTCTTCCATAGTAATAAAAAAGAAGAGGAGAACCATCTTTAAGGATACAGAGTAGTTACTTTTCTCCTAAGTCTCTATATGCTTTAGATTTAGAAAATATTTATAATTCTGAAATAAATTATTTACCATTATCTTTTTCCTTTAAACCAGTTTCAAGGGAGAAGTTTCTATGAAAGAAACTCTGCAATAATTATATAAAGTAACAATTTTTCAATCATTCTAAACTCTCTGGATCACTCTTGTGAAACATCAGTAGAACATTCACTCAGCTTCAAGTTAAATATTCCCCACCCAAGTTCCTAATTGTATTATGTATATATGGTCAGTTACAAATCACTCAGGATTTGAATTGCTCTAAATTAACACGTCTAGATCTATAAATGTCCCCATAGTGACAATTTAATAATTAGCATGTTTTGTGTTATTGAATTTATCATGAAAATTATTTATTTGTCAATGTTTTAGTTATAGTAGAATATAACTTTAAAATAGTTTTATAAAAGTTCATAATCTGAATTTTTTTTTTGCAAAAATACATGATAACTTGGTTAATTACAGATTAAATATCTTGAACATATTCTGTCACCAATTCAGTGACATATTATTGAATAATATAATGTTTTATATATATATATATGAATATATGGATATTCTAATATGATGGAATATATATGTACATATACATGTATACACACAATATAATGGAAAAGCTTAATTTAAAACTAATTTCTTAAGTCTTGCTCCCATACCTATAGGGAAGCTTAGTACTTGCATACTCACATCATACAGTTTTGACTAAAAAAGTATAATTTTTTTAAACAAATCAAATATTTATCATCGCAAATTGTCAAATTTTAAATATAAAAAAGGAAAGTTCAATGATTTCCTTTTTTGTATTAACAAAACATTTCTAATTTGCTTGTTGTGAACAGTTGTGAGGGAATAATGTGTGTGGGAAATGATGAATTTCATTTTAATTGCATATTATATTATTTTGGAAGACTGATGATGTTGTAGACTAGAAGTACTATTTTGAGGTGATAAACTGCATTTCATGATCACTTTATGATAAACTTATCAATCTGTTTCATTCATATTTCAGAGACCACTTATTTTTTTTCATTCTTTACAAAATTTGATGAGAGTAAGGAATTTCACTTTCTTTTAACTAAGAATTTTAAAAAATCATTTGTGTTAACTTAAAATGATATGAAGATGTCCTTTTCATAATATTCACCCATGCTACAAGAGAGATGTTAGAAGAATGACATAAACAGAATTAGACTTTGAAAAATCTTAGCACTAGATCATTACATTCTGAGGTTCATAGATTTAAAACTGGGAATGGCTAGAGATGCCATCTCATTTTACAGATAAAAAGCTAAACACTCAAGTGATTAAGATCATAAAGGTAGTCAGTAGCCAGGCTCATTTTCAGAATAGGGGTGTCAGTCTTCTTTAATTATAGCCACCATACCATTCTCCCTCTTTTCCTCCTACCTCTTTCTTTTCCTTCTTCTTTTTCCTCCTAGCCAACTATTCCTTGACTGTCTAATCATCCTTAATATATTTTCACTTTCATTAGAATATAAAATAATTGAAAGGGTAAGGGCTTCTTTTTGAACACAGTGCTTAGCACACTGTCAGACATATAATAAATGTTTAATGTTATTTTTCCTATTTTCTATCTATCTATCTAACATTTAAATCTGTGTGTGAGAGAGTATGTGTATGTGTATGTATTATGGGGGGAGTATGTATAAATCATAACTGTTACTTTCTGAAAAAAATGTGCTCTGAAATAAGTCAAGATGATTGTTTAGTTGTATTATTTATTTATTGTCAAAATGAAAGCAAATTTATATCTGACTTCCAGGAAGAAGAAGATAACTTAATGGTGGGATTGTAACTTCTTCAAAATGCATAATGAAATGTTTCAATGGCACATAATGGAGTACTTATGAGGTAAGGCAGAAAAAATGAGGGGGGGGTGACTTTGAGGGGAGATGGAAGAAAACTGCTTATTCATTTATGTTAGCCTAAAGGAAAGTTATGAAAGCCTAAAGCATATATATATATGTATATATATATATATACACACACACACATATATATATATATGTATATGAACACATAATTTAACATTAATTAATTTCTGCATATATCTTTGATCCCTCCTCATATAGACAGAATTAGTAAAATATGCTTTGTAAAGTCTAAAATACTATATAATGCAAATTATTATTATTTTATTCCATGGAATCAATCAACAAACAAAAGGGCTAAGTGCTAAAAAGATGACTAAAAGAAAGACTTCCTTTGCCTATTAGGATAATCTAATACGGAATGAATACACAAAAGAAAGGTGAAAAAGCAGAGAGGGAGAAAGTTACCCCTCTGGATTGAATGGTGCAGCCTGTCCAACTAAAGCAATTGTTGGAAAATGAAGGTTTGGCTAGTCTATGATTCCTGTTTAAATTAAGGTTTTAGGAGTTCTTTCTTCCATCCCCCAGAGAGGCAAAGGGTATTGAGTGTATTTCACAGTGTCTCAGCTGATACAATCTCAAAGAATCAAAGGATGATATTTACGATGAAGCTGTCTGGAAGCATGATTATTTAAAGTAGTGAAGATGGTGAAATACCATGAACAATTATGAATTTCCACCTACATCTCACATCCCATATCAAAATAAAATCAAAATGGATACACGATTTGAGTATAAAGGATAATACCATAAACAAATTAGGAGATCAAGGAACAATTTACCTATCAGATCTTTGGAGAAGGGAGGAATTTAATGACCATAGAAGAAATAAAGAACATTCTGAAAGGCAAAATTGATAACTTTTATGCATCAAATTTAGAAGATTTTGCACAAACAAAACCAACAAAAACAAGATTAAAAGGAAAGTACAAAGCTGGGAAAAATCTTTACAGCCAGTGTTTTTGATAAAGATCTCATTTTTTTATTATATCTTTTTATTTACAAGCTATATGCATGGGTAATTTTTCAGCATTGACCCTTGCAAAACCAGCTTTTTCAACTTTTCTCCTCCTCCCTTCCACTCCCTTCCCTAGATGGCAGGCAGACCCATACATATTTAACATATATGTATTTTTAACATTTAATATGTAACATAAAATATATGTTAAATACAATATATGTATACATATCCATACAGTTATTTTGCTGCACAAGAAAAATCAGACTTAGACATAAGTTAAAAATAACCTGAGAAGGAAATAAAAAATACAAGCAGACAAAAACAGGGAGTGGAAATGCAATGTTGTGGTTTATATCCATTTCCCAAAGTCCTTTTGCTGGGTGTAGCTGGTTCTCTTCATTGTTGAACAAAGGGAACTGATTTGGGGCATCTCATTGTTAAAAAGAGCCATGTCCATCAGAATTGATCATCATATAGTATTGTTGTTGAAATATATAATGATCTCCTGATCCTGATCATTTCACTCAGCATCAGTTCATGTAAGTCTCTCCAGGCCTTTCTCAAATTCTCCTACTGGTCATTTCTTACAGAACAATAATATTCCATAACATTCATATATCACAACTTATTCAGCCATTCTCCAATTGATGGGCATGCATTCAATTTCAAGTGTCTAGCCACTACAAAGAGGGCTGCCACAAACATTTTTGCACATATAGGTCCCTTTCCCTTCTTTAAAACCTCTTTGGGATATAAGCCCAGTAGTAACACTGCTGGATCAAAGGGTATGTTCAGTTTAATAACTTTTTGAGCATAATTCCAAATTGCTCTCCAGAATGGTTGGATTCGTTCACAATTCTACCAACACTGCAAAAGATTTCATTTCTAAAATATATAAAAACTGTGTAAAATTTATAAGAATACAAGTCATTCTCCAATTGATAAATGGTGAAATGATATGAACAGATAATTTTTAGATGATGAAATTAAAGTGATTTATAGCTATATGAAAAAGTGTTCTAAATCACTATTGATTAGAGAAATGAAAATTAAAACAACTCTGAGGTACTACCTCACACTTTTCAGATTGGCTAAAATGATAGGAAAAGATAATGATAAATGTTGGAGGGGATTGGGAAAAGGGAAACTAATGCATTGTTAGTGGAGCTGTGAAGTCATCCAATCATTTTAAAGAGCAATCTGCAACTACACCTTAGGGGCTATAAAACTGTGCATACCCTTTGACCCAGCAGTGCCATTACTGGTTCTGTATCCCAAGGAAATCATAAAGAAAGAAAAAGAATCCAGATGTGCAAAAAAAAAAATTGTACCAGCTCTTTTTGTGGTAGCAAAAAATTGGAAAAGGAGTGGATGCCCATCAATTGGGAAATTGCTGAACAAATTGTGATACATGAAGGTAATGGAATATTATTGTTCCATAAAAAATGATGGACAAGCTGATTTTAGAAAGATCAGGAAAGATTTACATGAATTGAAGCTGAGTGAAACAAACAGAACCAGGAATACATTATACACAATAACAGCAAGAATGTATGATGATCATCTATGAAAGTTTTGGTTCATCTCAGTGGTTCAGTGAGCCAAAGCAATTCTAATAGTCCTTAAACAGAAAATGCCATCCACATACAAAAAAAGAACTAAGGAGATTGAATGTTAATCAACATATGCTATGTTCATTTCTTTTTTTTTTTCTTTCTGTTTTTTATCTCTCCCATTGTTTTTTTTTCCTTTTGCTCTGATTGTTCTCTTCCAAGATGATTCATAAAGAAATGTGTATTAAAATAAATACTTACTACAATAAACATGATTATGAATTTCCCCTTTTCCTTGTTCTTCCTTCCTTCCTTTTCTCTTTCTTCTATCCTTACCTCCTTCTTTTCTTCTTATCTAGTTTTATATATACAAATATAATACACACATACAGATGTGTATATAACTCCATAGATCTTTTAAAGTTGTCTGGACCAGTAAAAAATTAAATGATTGACCTGAATCATACAACCATTTTGTGTCAGAAGTGCCACAATGATTATTTTCAAATCCCAAGGCTGGTCCTCTAGACATTATGCCAAAATATACCTCTCTATGAATGGAACAGATTGTCAGAAAACTCATCAGGCCTTGAAATTTGTCATGTTTAAGACAATGAAGAATTTTTGATCATGAAGTATATATATGACTTCTTTTGTAACACTTTGTCTAACATCTATATCCTAAAAAAATTTCCTGGACATGTTTTTTGGTGATTTCTCTTCCATTATTCTCTTCCAGTTTGATATCAAATACATAACACAATCATTATGCATGCCTCGTAAGTCCTTTTAAAAAAAATCAAATAATTCAGAATACATTTTCTTAATTTAAAAGTCTTAGGATTCCCTTCATGACTTCAACATAAAAATATAGTTTGATTAAAAATGTCCATTTTCTACCTCAAAATCAAGAATATTTTTTGGGTAAATCACTTTTCAACATCCAGCTTGCAAAATGGGAGAGAAAAAATGGAAAGCTGCATTAAATTGAATACATTTCTCATTAGAATTCACCAGCTTGAATAATTGTCTATGCATTTGGAGTCCATGCACATCTTCTAAGCAATTCAATCTTCAACCCAAGCCCAACCACTTGGCAGTTAAGTTGAGTAATACAATGCAAACATTTCAACATGCCAGAATACTTGCTGCTAATTCTGACCTCTGAATTTTAAATAATAAATGTTGACATGAAATTTTTAGAAGGTACTTGATAACATCTCATTCAGTTTCCCCATTCTTCTTAATTTGAAAAATTTCATCCTTGTTAGAAGGGAAAATACATAGAATGTACTAGTTATCTAAAATGTGTGATGATTCAGTAGTTTTTATGAATATTGATCTCTCCCATTTTTAATTTACTTTAAAAATAGTTTTTGACTTAGATATGTTTTTATTCAGACCAAGGTAGAATCAACAAAATTTAACCAAGATTAAAATTAAGTTGATATGTGAAAGTTCACTCAAGTTTAGAAACTGCCAAGTGAGCAAATGACATTTTTCTTTATCTTTGATTTTTAACCAAAGGTTTTAATGAATATTGTATCTGTGCATAAACTAAGGAGGTCATGTGATGCCACATTTATTAGGAGCTAATGGTACAAAATGTTTTCTTTAAAGTCCCTTTGGAATACTGTCTTAAAGACAAATCTTATGCCCTAATTAAACTCTAAAATAATATGTAAATGCATGAGTGAAAATGAACAATTCTGACATAGGTAAGACATTAGAATTTCATTTAACAGATGGTTATTGAATATCTGCTTTAAGCTACTAAGTATGCTGTTAGATACTATAGGAAAAGTAACAAGAATGAAGATGAATTCCCTATTTTCAAGAATTTTATATGTGTGAAGAAGAGATAAGACTTTTGTATATAAACAATGTACCATAAGATTCATACCATCACAAATATGACTTTAAATGAAAGAGATTTTATTTAGAACTTAGGAAACACTCAAAGGCATTGGGCACCAGTGGAGAATTCATAGAAGAATTGCCATTTAACCTGGTCTCCATTTATTTTTAGATACTTCTCATTTTCTGTGTTTTAAAGGCATTCCTGTTCTCTCTACATCTCATATAATTCCTCACTATTTCCAAAGGAAAATTCAGGGGATATACCCTATATCAGGCCTTCAGTGATGTACTTAATTATTAGGAGTCTCTTCCTGTTGAAAGCCATAGAATGATAGATTTAGAGAATTAAGAGATTTTGAGGCTATTAAATCCAACATTCTCATTTTTATAGATGAGGAAATGGAGGTAAAAAGACATTTACTCAGTTATCTAGCATCATACAATTTGATTCTTTGTTCTTTCTGGCCTCCTTTTGATCCCATGCAAGCCTGAGACTCTTGTCAGTGTGACAATATTCAGTAACTGCTTTCAATACTACCCCAATCATGCAGATAGCAGGTTCTATCCAAGAATTTCTACCATGTAATTTAAATTACTTCATTACTCTTCAAGTTAGCCAACTTGTAACATAACTGAGTGCAAAACAATTTATGTTGCATTTCTTAAGGTAACTATGTTTTCTGAATATCATTACCAGCATATATCTGATATTAAATAACTGTCTCATGAACTTCTGAGGAGGCTAGGGAACTGGTATAAATTCTTGGCCTAAATTGTCGACTTTCCTTTAGATGCTACATTCAGGAAGGATCAACAAAAAACCAGCAATGATAACACCTATTAAAAAGGATAAGCTTTTATTCCAGTATTTGTGACAGAATGTGTCTAGTGTCAAAGGACTAACTTAGTAATGTATGTGCAGACTGATAATTAGGAAACTTACTGAGTAACATCATAAATATGAAATTGCAATGGATTTTAGAAAACAAGAAGTACAACCCCCAATTTCACAAAGGAGAAAACAGTGAGTTTTCTAAAGTCACACACCTAATATCTGTGACAGGATTTGAAGTCAGGTTTTCCTGACTTAAACCCTTATTCCAGTGATTCTTTGGTCATGGAAAATTATTTGAAAAAAAAAAAAAAAACCCACACTCCCCCTCACCAAACAAACAAACAAAATAAACCTTAGATCTTTATAGTCTCATTTGGCTTCTGTAAGATAAGAGGCAGAGTAATGGGAAAACTAGTGTTCATGTTAAAAATATCAATTTTTAGATAACCTAATAACTTTCATTTAATTTGATTCTTTATTTAACAGAACCTCTTTCAGATTGATAATCTACTGCAGAGTACATTTGAAACATTGTGATTAGTTCTAGCAATCAGAGAACATCTCTTCACATGGAACAGCTCTAACAAGCTAGGCAGTAACCAGAGAAAGAAAACCAGGATGGTGAATGGGCGTGAGATCAAGCCATGTAACAATTAATTAAGCAAATTATAAATATTTTAAAAGATTAGAAGATATAAAGAATATGATAGTACCCTTCTTGTATTTGATGGGCTTTACAGAAGAATAAAGAATATTTTGGTTTTTCTCCTAAAGGTAAAACAAAAAGCATTGAATGGATTTTTCATAGAGGTAGGTGAAGGAAAATTTGCTAATAATTAGAGTGATCAAAAATTGGAATGTTCAACATGCTTTGTTGGGTAAAGAAATTTATCCTACCATATAGGGAAGTAAAAGGGGAAAGACGAAAGGGTAAAGAAAAGGAAAGAGGAAAGGTTGCTAGAAGGAAGAGAGAGGTGTGAATTGGAAGGAAAAGGTGAAATTATAGAGAAAAACATAAACGGGAAAATAGGATGGAGGAAAATACAAAGTTAGTAATGATAACTGTGAATGTGAATGAATGAACTCTCCTATAACAGAAGCAGATAGCAAAGTGGATTAAAAGCAGACTCCCACAATATATGGTTTACAAGAAACCTATTTGAATCAGAGAGATATACATAGAATAAGGTAAAAGGCTGAAACAAAAGATATTATGCTTAAGCTAAAGGAAACAAAGACATAAAAATTCTGATAGACAAAGCAAAGGCAAAAATAGATCTTATTAGGCAGAAAAAGCTTTTGATGAAATACAATACCCATTCCCCAAAAGCATAGGAATAAATAGAATTTCCCTTAAAGATGGTAGGCAGCATCTATCTAAAACCATCAGCAAACAATATTTGCAATGGGGATAAGCTAGAATAATTCCTAATTAGATCAGGGGTGAAATAAGGATGCCTATTATCACCATAATTATTCATTATTTTACTAGAAATGTTAGCTTTACCAGTAAAAGAAGAAAAAATAATTTGAAGGAATTATACTAGACAATGAAAAATAAAATATTACTCTTTGCAGATGATATAACCTTTATTTAGAGAATCCCAGAGAATCAGCTAAAACTACTTGAAACAGTTAATAACTTTAACAAAGTTACAGGATATAAAATAAACTCAAATAAATCATTACTTTTCTATATTTTTCCAATAAAGCCCAGCATTAAGAGATAGAGAAATTCCATGTAAAATGACTGTAGACAATATAAGAGTCCGGCTAATATACAAAGCCAGGAACTATATGAACACAATTACAAAACACTTTTCACACAAATAAAGTCAGATTTAAACAACTGAAAAAATTTCAGTTGCTTATGAATAGGATGAGCTAGTATAACAAAAATGAAAATTATACCCTAAATTAGTCTATTTATTCAATGCCATAGCGATCAAACTGCCAAAAATTATTTTATAGAACTAGAAAAAAATAATAAAATTTATCTAGGGCAATAAAGGGTCAAGAATATCAAAGGAATGGAAAAAATTACAAAGGAAGGTGGCCTAGCAATATCAGATCTAAAACTCTATCATAAAGCATCAGTCCTCAAAACCATGTGCTACTGGCTAAAGAAATAAAGTGGTGGATCAGTGGAATATGTTAGATACACAAGTCACAAAAATCAGTGATGATAGTAATCTAGTGTCTGATAAACTGAAGTACTCTCAGCTTCTGGGATAAGAACTTACTGACAAAAATCATTGGGGATACTGGAAAATTGCATGGCAGAAACTAGGCATGGACCAATATCTCACAGCCTGTACTAAGATAAGGATATAGAAATGGGTGTCTGATTTAGGCATAAAGGGTGACAGTATATGTGAGTTAGGAGAAAAGGGATAGTTTATTTGCCACATCTTTGGAGAAGGGAGAAATTTATAACCATACAAGAAATAGAAAACATTGTGAAATGCAAAATGGATAATTTTGATCTTATTAAATTAAAAAGTTTTTGCACAAACAAAATCAATGCAGCAAAATTGGAAGACATGTAGAAAGCTGAGGAACAATTTTACAACCAGTGTTTCTGATAAACACTCATTTCTAAGATACATAGAGAACTGAGTCAAATGTATAAGAAGATAAATCCTTCCCCTACTGATAAAAGATCAAAGAATATCAACAGGCAATTTTCAGATGAAGAAATTAAAGCCATCTATAGTCACATGAAAAATACACTGATTCACGATTGAATAGAGAAATGTAAATAAAAAAAAAAAACTCTGAGGTACTACCTTACATCTATCATATTGCCTATGGTGGCAGGAAAAATAATTATAAATGTTATAGACGATGTGGAAAACTGAAACACTAATGCATTGTTGTTGGCATTGTAAACTGATTGAGCCACCTTGAAGAACAATGGGAACTGTGTCCAAAGGACTAAAAACTGTATATACTCTTTGATACAGCATAACCACTAATGAGTTTGTATTCCTACTGAGTTTCTATTCCAAAGAGATCATAAAAGTTGAAAAGAATATACATATGCAAAAATGTTTGTAGCAGCTCTTTTTTGTGGTGGCAGGGAATTGGAAATTAAGTGGCTATCCATCCATCATTTGGGGAATGGTGTGAATAAGTTTTGATATATGAACATAATAGAATATGATTGTTCTATAAGAAATGATGAACAGGTTGATTTCA
This sequence comes from Antechinus flavipes, assembly GCF_016432865.1. Lineage (NCBI taxonomy): Eukaryota > Metazoa > Chordata > Mammalia > Dasyuromorphia > Dasyuridae > Antechinus > Antechinus flavipes. The sequence continues at coordinate 604,809,449 of NC_067398.1, forward strand.
GAAAAGCCTGGAATAACTTGTAAACCAATGTTGTGTAAAATGAGCAGAACCAGGTTTATGCTATTCTCAGTAACAACAAGGTGATGTGATGATAAATTGTGATGGACTTAGTTCTCAGTTATACAGTGATCCAAGACAATTCCAATATACTTGGGATTGATAATGCCATATGGACCCAGAGAGAGCTCTATGGATAATAGAACAAGACATACCATTTTCAATTTTTTTTTTGTTTTTTCTTTCTTGTGGTTTTTCACTTTTGCTCTAATTTTTCTTTCACAGCACGGGTAATATGTAAATATGTTTAAATTATTGCATATATGGATATGCATATACATATATATATAATCTATATCATATTGTTTGCTATCTTGAGTGGGGATGTCAGGGAGAGAAAAAAAATTAGAACTCAAAATCTTACAAAATAAATATTGAAAACCATCTTTACATGTAATTGGAAAAACACAACACTATTGATAAAAAATGGCATGTTTTATCTCAGGAATTAGTGTTTTCTACAAGGAAGGTCTGGGTGTTCACTCTATCCATTAAAAATAATAATAGTGTTAATAATGATAATATCAAGAGTAAAAGTACAAAAAACCTTATATATCACTTTTGGCTTATGAATAACTTCCCAAATATCCCTTTTATACTTGCAAGAATTCTAGGAGGCAGGTTTTATTATTATTTCCATTTTTACAGATGACAAAACTGAGGCAGACATATGTTAAATGACTTTTCTCATAGTCACAAACCTGATAAGGTTGGATTTGTACTCAGGTTTTCCTGATTACGTTTCTAATAATCAATTGATTATGACATTTAGTAATCTATGATAGAGAAATTGTTTCTTGTAATTTTTTTTTACTATGAAAATCAAGTTCCTTCCCAAGTATAGATTGTTTTATTCTTTATTATAGAATTAATATGTAGAAATAAAAACAAAAACAAAAGAAAATTTCAGTTAAATGGAAAGATGAAATATGACTGTGTTCTTATTTTATGTAATATTTTCATCCCATATGATTAATTTTATACTGTTCTTGCTCTTCACTGTTGTGGTGCTTCTTAATAGGCAGATGAACCATGAATATATTAAATCCCAAAGACCTAGCTCTTGTGTACTCTATATTTGTATAGTTATTCAAAATCTATTAGTTTTCTGTAGGAAATACATTTTACATAACTTCCCATGTATAATCAATATATTACTTGCCTTCTCACTAAGAAATTAAGTGATTTACCCATGGACATTCAACCAGAAATTCAATTTCATGAAATGATTCTGAACTCTAACTTTAAGAGTATTCCTTAATTAAACTTTTCATTGTGTTATATTAACTGGTATAAATAACACTTGATAGGATAATCTTTGGAAGAACTTTAGAACCATGTGTATTAGAATCATGTGATCCATCATGGAAATGACAAAAATTTAAAGTTACTAAAAGATGACAGTACTAAAGATTGTGCTTTATGATGGAAAGGAAGGTCAACAAGAGATTATTTGCAATTTCACATTTCTCATCTATATAAAATCTTGATGAGGATAAAATGATGGCATATTTCACATTTCTGAATCTATGTGTATCTAGAAATATTGATAGAGATACATATAGAAATGACACAAATTGATATACTTTCATGTAAAACTTTCTACAGTAAATGAAAACTTAAGCATTTTATTTAAAAGAGAAATATAATATACAACTATATTTAAAACTTATATGTATAGAATCATCTTCGTGTTTACTCCCCAGAATAAAAACTACTTGATAGTAGGCACAGTGGATTTCTTTCTTTCTTTTTTTTTTTCTTTCTCTTAAATCCCTAACAATTTGTATTTAGCAAAATGAAGACTTTAAGGATATCCTTCAACAAGATGTCTCCTGTGCATTTCAAGATCTTAAAAGAATCACTGCGTAGCTGGATATTAGATTCTATGTTCTAAGGTACTTCCCCCATGAGTTAGATGTTTATTTGTTGATTTGTTTTTATCTTAATATATTAAAGCCGTCCCTGAGTCTTCAATGGATCAGGATACTAAGGTTCCAATTACCAAAATATTTGGTCAACCAAGTAAAACAAAGCAGAATTTGAAAAAGGAACTCTTCACTCACATTTATGATCAATGCATGAACATGACCAGACCAGAGGTAGAAAAACTATGCCCAACTAAATCAATTTTATATCCTTACTGAATACAATTTCAATACTATGAGATAAATTTCATTTAATTCATTTTTAATGATTAAAAATTTTTCTTTATTTTCTAATCCCAATCATAAAGTAACACATTGAATTAGTTCCTTCATAAAAGACATTTACAAACACTTCAACAAAAATTGCATTGTTTAGTGATATGATTATCAGTATCAAGAAAAGCATAACAGAGGAAGAAAAAAGTATAATGACTTTTCAGTCTGGGTAAAAAGGATGTTCTATAAAAAGTCTTAAAGGGAAAGAGTTCCTTTTAGATGTTGGCATTATTAAGTTCCTTCTTTTCATATATAATGTTGTAGGCACTGAATCAAGTTTTAAAATAATTCAAATAAATTTTAATAAGATCCATGGATTAAAACGAATTTTGCCTCAAAGTGTGAGCATAAATTAAAAAAAAAAAAAAACTAAATCTGAAATGAATAAAACTGCCAATTTTTCAAACATGATAACAATAGAATTGGTAGTGTAGCTGGCCAGAACTATGAAAAGGTGTACTTGATTCTAAGACAGCAGGGTGATTGTAGTTATGTACCTACCCAGTGTGAGATGGTGGATCTCTAAGCACATATGTGATATAATATAATGATGTGATCAATCTAGTTGGCATATACTTAGAGTAATGTGGTGATGTGATGTTCTACAGCTGCGAATGCATAGTGTGATGTGGTAATGTAGTTGTGCTGGGATATTTAAGGGAGTCTCAGAGACAGAGGGTTATCTCAGACACAGAGAAGACTTCAGGCTCCAGACTCCAGAGTCCAGACTACATCTTTGATCAGCCACATAGCTGCTCTCTTGTCTCCTTCACTTCACTCTCCCACTAAGCCCAAGGTCTTGGGCTGATCCCAAGGCCCACCAAAGAGCTAGCTTGGACATTTTATGTTGGTACGCAATGTGGACTAAGAACATGCACACAGCTCAACTGACATGATCGTAAGTTCAGTGGAGAAATCCCTGTGACCTGATAATAGGGTGAGTATAAAAATAGATAAGCAGGAAACTTTATTAAGGGCTAAACTAGAAACATTTGATTCTTAGCTGAAATGGGGAAAATACCAAGAAAAGAGTCCCCTCTACCCCAAGGAAAATGTGAATGTTATAATATAAGAAAGAATCTAGAGGTGGAAATGAAATTATTCCAGAAAAAGGGAAAAGTGGAGGTACTACATCTCACAAAGAGGCAAAGGAAACCCATTATATCTGAGAGAAAAAAGAGAGGGGGATGATCATAATGTGAATTTTACTCTCATTAGAATTGGCTCAAAGAGAAAATATTAGACATATTTGGTTTACAGAGAAACTTCTCCCACCTCATTGAAAATGGGAGGGAAAAAGCAAAAGGGGAAGGGGTAAGATAAATAGAAGGGAATACATAAATTGAAAGGGAAAGATTTAAGAAAAGGAGAGGGACTTTAAGGTGGGAAAGGGATCCTAATGAGGAAGGGCTGTGTGAGGCAAGTGGTGCTTATAAGTTTAATACTGGGAAGGGGCATAAGGGGAAAATAAAAGAGAAAAGCCTAATCTGGGATTAACAAGATGGCAGGAAATACAGAATTAATAATTTTAACCATAAATGTGAATGGGGTAAACTCTTCCATAAGACAGAAGCAGACAGCAGACTGCATTAAAAGCCAGAGTCCTACAATAAGTTGTTTACAGGAATAATCAACGAATTACAGGAATCACAAGCAATATCAACACTAAACATATATGCACCTAGTGGTATAGCATATAAATTCTTAAAGGAGATGTTAAGAGAGCTGCAAGAATAAATAGAAACTATTTATAGTTCTATAATACTGGGAGCAAAACTATAATACTGGGAGACCCAATGAAATTTGGCAAATGGATGTGACCCATTATAGATTTTTTGGTCTTCTGTCTTTTATCTATGTTCTAGTAGACATCTTTTTAGGATTTACTTTTGCAATACCAGCAGGAAAAGAAACAGCCCAAATGATCACTGAATTCCTTATACAAGCTTTTGCAATTGTGCCACAAGTAATAAAAACAGGTAATGGACCTGCATATACTTCTAAACATTTTTGCACACTTTTTGTGTATGTATCAGATTTTACACATCACTGGCATATCTCTTAATCCTTAAGGACAGGCAATAGTAGAAAGGAGAAATAGAGACATCAAGATGCTCCTCCAAAAACAAAAGAAAGGGAAAGCCACAGGTAACCTTAGAGAAGTTCTAAATTTAGCTCTTTACATTATTAATTTTTTTTTATTTTTAACAAAGATGCACTGTCTCAGGCAACCAGGATTTACAACCCACTGGAAGGGCAGGATCCATTGAGAGCAGCTCCACTATCTTTAGATAATCGCCAGGTTATGCGGAACGATCCAGAAAGTGGTGAATGAAAGAGAACAGATAGGTTAACTGCTTCTGGGAGAAGGTTTGCTTATATCTCTACATATAGAGAAGGAATCAGATGGGTGCAAATGAGCCATATTTGCCTTGTCCATTGGAGACAGATGGAGCAGACTCTTGAAATGAAGGAGAAGACCCAAGAAACATCGGGTGGTTCCATAGCTGACTGTGCTCACCACTAAAAGAGCATGGCAGCTATGGCAATTGACTCGCAAATATAAAAAGTTGTTGATAAGACTGTTGTAGGACTTGAAAACCCTCAGGAATCACTGGATTCCCTAAGGCATGATACTACTGTTGCAGGACTTTCAAAACTTGCAGGAACCATTGTATTCCCTAACACATGATGAGGCTGTTGTAGGACTTCAAAACTTGCAGGAATCATTGGGTTCCCTGACACATGAAATAATGAACAATATATTGGCTGCTTGGCTGCTGAAGGAGGTGTTTGTGTGATTGTTATTTACATACCCTTCTCTTAGGACTTCTGGAAATCTTTTACAATACCATGCTAATTCATATTATTTGTTATATCACTACTTGTATGTATAACTCATGCTTGTTACATCACACTGGGCCTGCACCAGCTGTGAGGAGAGCCATCACTACTAGCCTGAGTTATACTACTATGTGCTTGTGTAATATCGCCCATGCTGATGGAGTTATATATACTTTTTGAAGTATCCTTCAGCTCAGAGGTAACCAGCTAATATCTGGCTTGATTCCCCATTTCTTTTTGGTGTTTTCACCTCCCTCCCTGAGAAGACAGGGAGGGCATGATCACCTATGTTCTAAAACAAAAGAAAGCAGGAGATGTAGCAGGCAGAACTCTGAAAGGGTGTACTTGGATCTAAGACAGCACGGTGCTTGTAGTTAAGTACCTACTTGGTATGAGATGGTGGTTCTCTAAGCACACATGTGATGTAATGTAATGATGTGATCAATCTAGTTGTCATATACTTAGGGTAATGTAGTTATATGATGTTCTACAGCTGCGAATGCACAGTGTAGTGTGGTGATGTAGTCTTGTTGAGTTATTTAAGGGGAGTCCCAGAAACATAGGACTTTCTTGACACAGGTATCTCAGCCCAGAGAAGACTTCAGACTCCAGACTCCAAAGTCTAGACTCCATCTTTCACCAGCCATGTGGTGGCTCTCCTGCCTCCCCCACTACACCCAAGACCTCGGGCTGATCCCTAGGGCCACTAGAGAGTTAGTCCAGACATTGCACGTGGTTTATTAAATTATGCTACTATTATTAGTTTATTAAACTATGCTACTCTTGGATAGGTACTAAAGATAGACAGTGAGGTAGTTCCAGAACTGAATAGGAAGAAGAAAATAGGATAAATTAAATTTGAAAAATCATGTAGCAATTTTGATTAGATTATTAACATTATTTTTATTAATTAAAACAAGATGTTTTCTCTCACACATGAAACAAACACTTCTTAAATACAAATATATTCCCATTGATGTTATATATGTCAATGATTTATTGAATAACAATCTCCGTAGTCTCAATATTGTGAATGAATCAAAAGAAAATGAAAAATATACATGGCATTCATAATGACATGAAAGCATATTTGACAATGATCACAACATAGTCTTTATAACACTTACTATCATTCAAGACGTGTCTGACCTGGAAAGGGAAATGGTCTGGTTATATAACAAAATCAACTGATTACAATTAGGGAGGCTAAATGATTAACTAGTACATAGAATATTAAATGGCTTGCCTTGGAAAGTAAGGGAATATCTGCAGAGATCTTTAAGCAATGGCTAAATAGCTACTTGGAATGTTTCTTGAAAGATTCCCTTATGCAGATACAGTTAATAGTGAGTGGTTTCCATGTTGCATTTGAACTATATTATGACTATGAATATTTAAAGATTCAAAGGAAAGTTTAAAGGATATTAGAAGAATTTATAGAAACATAATAATTTCAAATGGGAAAACATGAGTGTGCTGAGATTTACAACAATGGACAAACTATCTACACAAATAGAACTGTCTATACAAATGAAAAATGCATTTAATGCTTTAAACCATATAAGGTATTTATCTATTAATAATTATAATATCTTATCTCTCTTGTAGAATTTCCCTTCTTTTGAATTAAAACTGTTTTAATATTCATTACAATTCTTTCTTTTCATATCTTTTTTTTGGGGGGGCAGGGAGTGGGGGGGAAGAGAGGAAGCATTTTATCAACAATTACAATTTGTAGAAATGCAATATGGAAACCCTAATCATGTTTTTACTGGTGAATACAAATTTACAAGATAGTGAATTTGTATGTGAAGATGACTTCAAAGCCTTAATCAAACTGCAGATTTGATGAATATAAACAAATCTTTCCTTTGGTCTATATTAAGCAAACAAACACAACAGCTGCAGAGAAATTAATTTAACACACATATATGCACTTTCACCTAGGAAGGAATGAGCTTCCAAAGTGTTAGGCAAAGGATAGGTTAGTAAAGGGAAACAAGATAATAATAATGGGGGAGATATGGACAGAAGGAAAGAAACAACATGAGAAGACTGAGTAGCAGCAACAACAGCAACCTTTAATTTCTCTCCTTTCTTGAATAATGTGTCATTATATAAAATGATTTATTTTCATCTTTTCTAATATTTAAAGTATAGATAATTTCCCTAGTTCACTGAGTCACTTCTAAATCTGAACTGGCAGCTGAGAAATTAGTTTCAAATTAGACAGGCTGGAGGGAATTTATTTCTTGCTTTCATAACAGAATGCATTTTTTAGCACCTGGTGGGATAAAGAGGTGAAAGGATAATATGATACTTTACAAAATCTTTGCAGCACTGAATTATCAATTACTTATCTTCCCAACAGACCAGGTGTATCTGGTATTCATATCTTATATCCTCAGTAGTCATAAAACAAGCAAATAATGAACTTTAGCCCAAACAATGTTTAGCAGATATTTTTCCTTAGGGAATTTCATAATCATAACATAAAATATAAATCATTAGCCAGAATACTTTTCCTATGCACTGTCAAGCAGTAAGTTAGAGTTTAAAAAGTTTCATTATTAATTGTTGGAATCCTTACTAACTGCTAAGTAATTAGAGTTGATCTAATCTTACAAGAAGATGTTTTGGGCAGAACCTGAAACAAGGTACTAAGTAGAACTACCCATAATCCCTCTCTCTGGAAGGAGCATAAATAGGCCAATGGGCCAGTCGAAGAGGCTCTTGAGAGGAAGACGCTACAAGTCGAGATTTCACCGGAATGACATGAAGACTGGAGCTGGCTGGAGGCTGAAGAAAGCAGAGGCCTTTTGAGAAGAAAAAGCTCACAACATTTTGGCGCCCAACGTGGGGCCGACAAAATCCTGATTCCAGGGAAGGCACCCAGAGAGAACTTTTATAATATTTTATAGAAGAACAAGAACTCCAACATTTGAACCCCGACAACTTAGAGCTGCACGTGAGTAAAAATGACTGAACAGCAAAAACAACAACAAATTGGATTTACATGACCAGCAGGATGAATACAGAGAGGGCTTAAAGATGACAAAGGGGGGGCCTTCACAAAAATAACACAAGGGCCAAATGAACCCTTCGCTGACTTTGTGGGACGCTTGCAGACAGCTATCATAAGAACAAATGGAGAAAATGCAATAACAGACATCTTGATAAGGCAACTTGCTAAGGAAAATGCTAATGAGGTTTGCAGAAGAATTATACTAGGACTGCGCAAGGATGCTCCTTTAGAGGAACTCATAAGACGCTGTGCCACAGTGGACACAGGTGCCTTTTATAGCCAGACTATGATGCAGACTTCCCAAAATCCAAACATGAGAAGACAGAATCCCTCTTGGCAAGGGACTTCCAGAGAGACTCGTAGATGCTTTCAGTGTGGAAAAGTAGGACATCTGAAAGCTCAATGTTGGTATAGAGATAGAATGGGAAGACAAGGTGGGAGAACAAGACCCCAAACCCCATGTCCAAAATGTAACGGAGGCTTTCATTGGGCCTCTAAATGTATATTGACCCAGAGGAATGAGAGGCAAGGCCCAGCTCCAAAGTATCAATCAAAGGACAGGTGGGGCATGATAGCAGCTGAGGTTACACCCAGAGAGACTTTAGAAATTCAGGACTCTGATGTCATCAACCAACAGAAAAGCAATCAGGATTACAGTTGGGAAGAATACAGGCTTTTTAAGACAACAAGACAATATCCAATGCAAACAACTCCAATGTAATTACCAGATGATGAGGAGAAATCCCAAATTTGGTAAATAGAAGAGAATTAAATAGGTTAATTGCTTGGGGAAGAGGATCTGCTTATATTTTCACAGGTGGAAAAGGCTAACAATGAGACTGTCAAAAGAACTTTAAAATCTTCAGCTTTCAGTTCCTGAAAAACCAGCAAGAATCACTGGATTCCCTGAGATGAAAAATTGTTGATGAGACCTTTTGCAGTACTTCAGAGCTTACAGGAATTATTAGATTCCTGGCACATGAACTAATGGACAATGGAATCCTATTGGACTGTTTCTAGGACTTATGGACATGTGTAAATTTTCAGGATGATTCATGTTATTTGTTACATTACTACTAGCCTGTGTTATATTGCTATGTGCTTATGTAAATTATGTATAATGCCTCCCATATTGATGGATTTATGTATACCATGTATATCTGTTACAAAGTTCTGGCCCATATTGATGGATTTATGTGTATCCCCTCAGAAACCCCCTATGTTTTAAAACAAAAGAAAGGGGGAGATGTTGGAATCTTTACTAACTGCTAAGTAATTAGAGTTGATCTAATCTTACAAGAAGATGTTTTGGGCAGAACCTGAAACAAGGTACTAAGTAGAACTACCCATAATCCCTCTCTCTGGAAGGAGCATAAATAGGCCAATGGGCCAGTCGAAGAGGCTCTTGAGAGGAAGACACTACAAGTCGAGATTTCACCGGAATGACATGAAGACTGGAGCTGGCTGGAGGCTGAAGAAAGCAGAGGCTTTTTGAGAAGAAAAAGCTCACAACAATTAATTCATTATTTTCTTCATTTATTGTACATTTCCTTATGCAGGAAATACAATATAATCTTAGAAATCACATACTGATTATATTCATTGTTAACCACCAGTAGAGCATACCTGAATTTACAAACTGGCAAAAAATAAAACTATTTTTTGAGTAATTTAAATTTGGTTGAAGCTTGAAAGAAAAATTGTGTGTGTTTGGGTATATGCACAGGTATATGCATACTTGTGAATATGTATATATATATATAATATATATATATATATATAATTTATAAATATTTTAAATTATATATTTATTGCTCTTCCATTATGTCTAATTTCTTCTGATTTCATAGATTTTTCCATGGATTTTTCATGGCAATGATACTGGAATAGTCTATTATTTCCTTTTCCAGTGTACCCCCATTTTTATAGATGATGAGCTGAAGCAAGTAATGATTAAGTCACTCAGCCAGGGTCACAAAGCTAGTAAGTATCTGAAGTCAGATTGAACTCAGATTTCCTTGACTCAACTCCTAATTATCTATCTAGGGGACTATCTAGCTACCATAAAACTTCCATATAAAGATAACTGCATATATATATATGCATTTGTATGTTATTTTTATTGATAATATAATATGTATGTAACATATACATACATATCTATTTTGTGTATGTACAAATTGATTTAAGGACTATATTTGTTATTTCCTGGGATTTATTATTTTATTCATTTGTTGGCATAGTTTTAAATTTTGATTTCCCTCAATTTCCCTTTTCCTTTGTTATGAGATTTTAGGCAAGAATTAGAAGAATTGTGACTAATACCCAAAGGGTATTCTTACCTCTTTCCCTATTTTTAAACAAAATTTTAAAAAACTAGTTTTAGATATAAAAGGCCAACATTCCAATGGATTTTTTTATTGTTTAAAAAAAAATTTATACACACACATAAATATCTCTCTCTCTATATATATTTATATATGCAAGTATCTATGCATATATAACACATATATTTGTTAAACATATACATGCATATGTTTATGTATTCCATCAAACAAAGTGAAAGATCACACACATTTTTGGTTTTTATAAGTTGATAGATTTTAGTTTCTTTTCCCTTATTTCATTTTTCTCTTCTATTATGTCCTACAAACTTCTAAATAGTGCTTTTCTCACTTTGATTATACATATGTATGTTTCACTATTTTAACTATAAAAGTCTTTTTCTACAAGATTTGTACTTTGTTTTTCCCCCCATTTTCTTTTAACAAGTCTCCATAAAATCTTCTACTCATTTTTTTAGTTTTGTTTTCTTTCTCATATTTTTTGTGAACTTGATATAAAAGTCTTTTGCCATAATTGACTCAAAGATAAAATTTATTTTTCTGCCTGGAGATTATACAACTTCTCCAAGGAAATCAATGCATTTCATTTTTCCATGATCTATCAAGAAATACTTAATTACATATAAAGTAAATTCATTTTGCCTCAATTTATGAAATTTGTGAGACCCAAAACATTCACCATCTTCTTAATCTATCTTTAAGCTATTTCAAAAAACTCATATTAATAAAAATAGTAATTTATAAAATTCTCTCTCCTCCAAGATAAGAATGGAATACCAAAAACGTCTCTAATATTCAGATTTAGGATATCAAGATAATTAGGATCTTACTGGTCAAATATCCTTAATATCAATGATAAAAATAGTCGAAGTCATGGAATAATAGAATTAAAGACTCTCAAAACTGGAAAGAACTTCAGGGGTTATCTAACTATTTATTACTTAAAAATTCTGTCTATAACACAACCAGGCAATTCACTACCTCCCAAAGTAGTTAATTATATTATAGCACTACATTTATTAATCTTATGTTCAGTCAATATTTTTCTACCTGTAATTTCTGCCCATTGGTCCTAGTTATGTACTTTTTGAAAAAAAATCAAATAATTTCTCTTTGAAACTCAGTAATTCTTGAAAACATCATTCTTTGGCCATCATATTTGTCATATATCATCCTGCTAAGTCATTCAGTTACACATGCTTTAATCATACTTTTTGTGGAATGATTTTTAATTGCCATATTATCCCAATTATCAGTTTTTGAATGTAATCCAACTTGACAAAATCTTTCCTACAATTTATTCTCCAGTATATGTCCAATATTGTAGATTTATTGTAACTAGGTCAAAGTAGGGTTTATTAACTTTGTAGTTTTGTCCTCTTCTAATGTTCTTAACATAAAAAAATAGGGGCACATCCAAGATGGGGGAAAGCAGACATGACTTTCAGGGGCTTCCTTTGACCTCTCAAAGGAACAGTAGATTAAGCCTCTAAACTGGTTCTGGAGTCAAAGAACTCACAAATATTTGGAGTACAACACATTTCCAGAATAAGATATCTTGGAAGAACTTCAGAACAGATCTGTTTCAAATGGGGCGAGGGGGGGAGAGGGAGAGGAAGGTGCAGCCTGCTGAGCTCACACCACAGTACAGGAAGTCTGGAGCAAGGAGCTGGGGACAGGAGTCATAGCATTGCAGCTTCCAAGCACCTGGGAATCTTCTGTGAGCTTCTTATGCTGCTCTACCCTGGTTGCAAGCAGGTGTTTGGCAGATTTTCTACAAAAAGCAAATTGTAAATCACTGAGCACCAAGAGAACATAGGACCTAGCCATGTTTATGAAGCAGCAGAGGTCATTTAGCAGAACTGCTCCAGGGAAAACTAAAGCAGCTGTTGCTCCTTTTTGGTAAGAGCAGACAAAAAAATCTTTTTAAAATGAGCAAAACCAAACAAACAAAAATTTAAAAATCCTCTCCTCATAAACAGCTTTAATGGAGAGAGAGAGAAAAAAATCTCAAATCTTGAGGTTCCTAAAGGCAAATCAAGTCCAGAGAAAGCCACAAATGGAGAAATGAGCTGGTCCCCATTTCATAAGGCTTGCTTGAAAAATAGATAACATTAAAGGATCTTAAAGAGAGTTAAAGGAAAAATAATGAAAGGAAATGAGATTTTTACATGAAGGGATGGGAAAAGCATATGATTTCCTACAAAATAGATTAAATGAAATGGAAAAAGCATATAACCCCTTACAAAATAGATTAGCCAATTCATTGAAAAACAAAATTTGTGAAATAGAAAAAAATGCAATGAAGAAAACAATTCAATTGGCCAAATACAAAAGGAGCCAAAAAAAGGTAACTAAATAAAATAATACACTAAAACTTAGAATTGAACTAATGGAAGTGAATGACTCATTAAGACTTCAAAAATCAGTCAAACACAAACAAAAATAGGAAATAAACAGAAAAAAAATATGAAATACCTCTTAGGAAAAACAACTGACCTGGAAAATAGATCTAGGAGTGACAATCTAAGAATTATTGAACTTCCTGAAAGCCATTATGGAAAAAAAAAGAATCTAGACATTATCTTACAGAAAATCATAAAGGAAAATTGCCCTGATGTCTTAGAATTAGAAGGTAAAATAGCTATTGAAAGAATTCACTGATCACTTCTTGAAAGAGACCCCAAAATTAAAATACCAAGGAATGTCATGGCTAAATTTCAGAAATACTGCACCGAGGAAAAAATATTGCAAGTAGCCAGAAAGAAACAATTTAAATATCAAAAAGCCACAATTAAGATTACCCAGGACCTAGCAACTTTCACCATAAAGGGTCAAAGGGCTTGGAATCTGATATACCAAAAGACAAAGGAACTTCAATTATAGCCAAGAATCAATAATCCAGCTGAAATGAGCATTACCTTTCAGCGAAGGTATATTCAGGGTATATATATTCAAGAATATAGAAGAATTTCACCTATTTCTAATGAAAACACCAGAACTGATCAAAGAATTTGATATCTCCAAATACAACTCAAGAGAAGCACAAAAAGATTAAAAAAAAAAAAACAGAACTCTTGAGAACTATATTTCTGCTATAGGTATACTTAGAGAATGAGGCCATAATTTAATTTTATTATAATAATATGAAAAAGAAACTAGAGGTGAAAAGATAACCATTCTGGAAAAGGAGGAAAAAAGAAGTAAACTAATAGAAATTATATTTGATGAAGATGCAAAGAAGACCTATTATAATTGAGGGGAAAAATGGAGGGCAATGAGCATTATGTGATTCTTACTCTCATTAGATTTGGCTCAAAGAGAAAATATCAGGCATATTTGGTTTCAGAGAGAAACTTATTTCAGCTTATAGGGAAGTGGAAGGGCAAAAGGCAAAAGAAAGGGAAAAACTAATAGAGGGGGAAATAGAAGTATTAGGGGAAAAGGTTTTAAAAAGGGAGAGAAGCTCTAAAGAGGAGGATTATTTGAGGGAGATGGTCATCAGAAGCAAAATACTGGAGAGGAGTATAGTGGGAAAGTAAAGAGAAAAGCATAACTTAGAGTAAATAAGATGGCAGGAAATACAGAATTGTTATGAGTTCAAATGTTGGAGTTCTTGTTCTTCTCAAGACACAGCCGGTTTAGCTTAGAGTCCTCCGGATGTCTCCAAATCCAAAGGTTCTGTCCTTCAGCCTCTGCCTCTGCTTTCTTCAGCCTCTGACCAACACAGAGATGGGATGAATCTTTTGTCTCCTTCTCTTGGGGCTCGGCTAGCTTTCTGGTGAGTCTTTCAGACCAGCTTGGTCTCAGTGGGGGGCGTGCAGGAGCCCAGCCACCTACCACAGTGGTGTGAGATGAAGATGAATCTGGTTGTCTACTGAACTCTCGACTCGTAGCTTCTTCCTCTGAAAACTCTCTTCTGCCACCAGCCAGCCAAGTGGAAAATATTCTGCCTTGCCTCGGAGAGAGGGCTTCTGGCGTAAGTCCACTGAAATCTCGACTTGTAGCTTCTTCACTCTGAAGAACTTCTTTGACTGGCCCATTGAAGCTCTATTTATGCTCCTTCAAGAGAGGGATTGTGGGTTTTCTCCCATAGTGCTCTCTGGCCCAAAGAGCTTCAAGGGAGGTGTGAACTCATAAAGTTACAAAGTTTACTTTTGTGAAACTCCCATACTTGTGAACTCCAATGAGTAAAGGTGTGAACACAAGCCTTGTATTAATTAGTCCTACTTAGTACCTTGTTTCAGGTTCTGCCCGAAACATCTTCTTGTAAGATTAGATCAACTCTAATTAGTTAGCAGTTTGTAAGGATTCCAACACAGAATTAGTTATTGTAACTATAGATGTGAATGGGATGAATTCTCCCATAAAACAGAAGCAGATGGCAGACTGGATTAAAAACGAGAATCCTACAATATATCATTCACAAGAAACACATTTAAAGCAGAGTGATAAACATGGAGTGAAGGTAAGGGTTGAAACAGAATCTATTATGCTTCTGGTGAAGTTAAAAAAAAAAAAAAAAAAAAAAAAAAAAAAAAAAAGCAGAGGTCGCAATCCTGGTCTCAGATCAAGTAAAAGCAAAGATAGATTTAATTAAAAGAGATGAGGAAGGAAGCTATATTTTACTAAAGGATACCACAGATAATGAAACAATGTCAATAGTAAACAAGAAGAAATAGACAGTACAATTATACTAGTAGGCATCTAAACTTGGCTCTCTCAGAAGTAGGTAAATCAATACAAAATAAATAAGAAAGAAGTTAAGGAGGTGAAAAGAATGTTAGAAAAGTTGGGTATGATAGATCTTTGGAGAAAATTGAATGGAGACAGGAGTTTATTTTTTCTTAGCAGTCCATGGAACCTATATAAAATTGACTATGTATAAAAATCTCAAAATCAAATGCAGAAAGGCAGAAATAGTAAATGCAATTTTTTCAGATCATGACTCAATAAAAATCACATGCAATACTAGTCCAGGAGAAAATAGAGCAACAATTAATTGGAAATTAAATAATCAAATCCTAAAGAATGAATAGGTAAATCACAGACACAATCAACAACTTCATTCAAGAGAATGACAATAATGAGACAGCATACCAAAATTTTTGGGATGCAGCCAAAGCCGTTATAAGGGGGAATTTTTTTATTTGTAGATGCTTACTTGCATAAAATAGAGAAAGAAAAGATCAATGAATTGGGTTTACAACTAAAAAAGCTAGAAAAAGAACAAATTAACAACTCTCAATCAAATACCAAATTTAAAATTCTGAAAATAAAAGGGGAAATTAATAACATTGAAAATAAAAAAAAAACTATTGAATTAATAAATAAAACTAAGATTTGGTTTTATGAAAAAAAACAACAAAATAGATAAACTTTTAGTTAATTTGATTTAAAAAAAGGAAAAAAGAAACCAAATTATTAAATCTCAAAAATGAAAAGGGAGAACTTTCCACCAGTGAAGAAGAAATTAGAAAAATAACTAGGAGTTATTTTGCCCAACTATAGGAAAATAAATTTGATAATCTAAATGAAATGGAAGAATATCTGCAAAAATATAGATTGCCAAGATTAACAAAAGAGGAAATAAATTATTTAAATAGTCCCATTTTTGAAAAAGAAATAAAATAAGCTATTACTCAATTCCCTAAGAAAAAAATTTCCAGGGCCAGATGGATTTACATGTGAATTCTACCAATTTTTTACCAATTTAACCCAAAATTAACTACCAATTTAAACCAATGTTTAAAGAACAATTAATTTCAATACTATATAAATTATTTTAAAAAAATAGGGACAGAAGGAGTCCTATCAAATTCCTTTTGTGACACATATATGGTGCTGATAGCCATTCTGGAGAGCAATTTGGAGCTATGACCAAAAAGTTATCAAACTGTGCATATCCTTTGATCCAGCAGTGTTTCTATTAGGCCTGTATCCCAAAGAGATCTTAAATGAAGTAAAGAGACCCACTTGTGGAAAAATGTGGCAGCTCTTTTCATAGTGGAAAGAAATCGGAAACTGAGTGGATGTCTATCAATTTGAGAAGGGCTGAATAAGTTATGGTATATGAATGTTATGGACTATTAATGTTCTATAAGAAATGATCAGGAGGATGATTTTAGAGAGGCCTGGAGAGACTTACATGAACTGATGTTAAGTGAAATAAGCAGAACCAGGAGATCATTGTACAAAGCCACATCGATATTGTATGACAATCAATTCTGATGAATGTGACTCTTTCCAGCAATGAAATGATGGAAGCCATTTTCAGGTGATCTTGTGATGAAGAGAGCCATCAACACCCATGGAGAAGACTGTGGGAACTGAATGAAGATAACAACATAGCATTCTCACTTTTTTTGTTGTTGTTTGCTTGCATTTTGTTTTCTTACTTAATGTGGTGTTCTTTTTAAAATATATGATGGGTCTCTGTGGGATCAGGTTTCTTGGGGAGGTTTCTGGAGGCATCCTTAGTTTTATTTCCAAGTAATAATCACTTCAAATGCAGCCAGCTGATAAAATCCAAACGTTTATTTTCTCCTTCCAAGTCTTATCTCTTTCCTTGGGTCCAGTTAGCTTTCTTAGCTAACTTGGTTCCAAGAATTCTTGCAGCTTGTCTTTTGTTGCCTTCAGCTCTTGGTTCTCAATCTCCAACTGACCTCTCACTCTATCAATCTTCTGAACTGACTGACTCACTGAAGCTCTAAGAGCTTCTTTATATATGATCTGTTAAAGGTGTGAACCCAAAGGTTGATTCCTCCTCCAAGAGAGTGGGATTGTGGATTTCTGACTTGTGAATCTCCTGAACTTGTGAACTCCAAGGTGTGAGCTAATGTGTGAACTCTCAAAGGTGTTAACTTAAGCATTATTTCTATCAATACTAGTGACTTTGTAAGGATTTGTAAGGATTTGCTCTAATGTGTGAACCAATAAGCATTGTATCAATTCCATTGAGTTAACACTAGGATTTTAACACTTACTAATTTACTTTATTTTTTGATCCAATTTTTGTGTGTGCAGCAAGAAAAATTGTATAAATATGTTTTTATATATTAGATTTAACATATATTTTAAAAATGTATAACATATATTGGATTGCTTGCCATTGAGGGAAGGGGATGGGGGGAAGGAGGAGAAAAATCTGAAACAAAAGGTTATGCAAGGTTCAAATATTATCTGTGCATATGTTTTGAAATTAAAAAAAAAGTTTAAAAAAAAGAAAAAGAAAGAGCAAAAGGGAAGTAAAAGTAGAGATAAATTCTTACTGCATAAAATAGGTTCAAATGACTAAAAACATATCACCATGGAAGAAGTAGTTTGAGGAGAAAATAAAAAAAGATTGAATATAATTACATACAACCAAACCTACCTACATACATAGAGATTATTGCACAAAATTACCTTAAGCTTCAAAGGGTGTGAAAGTTGGAAAATGTTCAAGGTAGGAGGTAGGAAAAATGGAAAATTTTATCAAAGAAAATAAGAATAATGAGAAAATATAATTAAATTTATGTAATGCAGATAAAATAGAACTTAAAATATTTATATACACACCTAGATATTAAAATATCTCAATGTTTTCTTTAAGAAAACAAAGAGAAAAAGAATGAATCCATTAATTGGACAAGAAATTGTAAAATAAAAACATGAACAACATATCAAAATATCACCAAAGAAATAACAAAATAGAAGTTGTAAAAATGTATTAATAAGCTTAATAACAGAAAAAAAGATCATGAATTTTAAAATATGTAGTTTGGAACCTGTTTCTAAAGATAAAGAAAAGCCACATTGTTCACAGGAAAATTAAATTTTAATAAATAAAGAAAACTGTTTTGACCAGTTATAGCCTATTAAAAATTATTGCTAAGGGGAAATAAATTGTTTCCAAAAGCAAAAAAAAATTATCTTGATTAACAAAAGTCGAAAGATAATAACCTATTATCACAATAAAGAAATTTACAGAACCATAAATGAGTTATTTAAATAAAAAACAAGGCTTTGTCTAGATTTATAAATAAATTCTATCAAGTATTTATAAGAACAGTTAACTCCAAGCTGTGCTTTAGGTGTATCCATTGGCTTCTCTATGATGGACAGCTTAAGGAGAAAAAAAGGAGACAAAGCAGGAAAAGTAATAATGGGGCTTTTGCTTTCCCTAAATTACTATATTTTCCAATCAAGATATCATTGGTAATTTTGGAAAGGATCATTTGGGGTAAATATTGAAACTGGACAGCATATTGGTGAAGATTTGGAAGATATTGAGTGAAAAGGAAGGCAATGTGTAGATATGTTTTCCTAGGAATTTAACTCAGAAGAAGAGAAGGAGTCTAGGACAGCAAGTAGCTTGGATAGTACATTAAGCTGAACTCTATTTTTATTTTTATTTTTAAGATTGGGGAGATGGACAATGTTTCTATATAGCAGGGAAAGTAATTATAAATAGAAATTGACTATTAAAAGAAAAATAGATTATAACGGGGATAATCTCTAAGAGGAGTGGAACAGATTGGATCAGAGGTAATAATCTAGACTTTGTCCTGGACAAATAGAAGGGTCACCTTCTGAGCTGAGATGAATGATGATATGACAGATGAAAAGAACAGGGTGTATAAAATTGGAAGATAACAAGGTGCTTTTTTCTTTTTTGTTGTTTTAAAGAAGAAAATGAGTCAAAGAGAAGTCAAATGCCTTACATAATATAAGAAGCAAAAAAAAAAAAAAAAGCAAGACAGTATCTTCTGCCCTTCATTTTGTATGTATACATTATTACATAAAATTATGATTGTTAGTAACATTTCTCCTGAAATGATATTAAGATCCAAAGAAACTAGCAGGTTCAAACTCTAGCATAATCAAGGCTATTGAATAAAAATTTCTCAGTTGTATTAATTTTAAGCCTTAGAATAAATATTTTCTTTTATAAACAATGTTATACTAAGACAATGTTATGCATTGGATGAATAGATATTCATGATATTATTTAACACAATTATCTACTTTTAAAACAGAAAGACTTTAAAAATTCTTGAATTTTAGTTACAATTTTTATTTACCCAGCAATTTTGGTTATATTTACAAAATAGTTTGATAGTTTTTGATTTTGACACTGTATGTGCTGTATCACCAATTTATAATCTAGCTCTTCTATAACTTGGTAAATAATCTTTAAGATTAATTTAAACATAAAATTGATCACATTGAACTGGTCTCCAGTTCCATCTCTTAAGACTTTCTGCTTTGATAAATTGTACCCTCTGCTGGCATTGCCTTTAAGAATCTTATATCACCCTCCATGCCACAAGGAGGCAGTAGAGGACTTTATAGAGATGGAACAGAATAGCAATCCTAGACCTATAGAATTGGGTATTCTTGGATTTAAGAATACAGCGTGGGTTGCAAATTACCTTTGAGGCTAAAATTAGCATAAAAATTATATAGTCAACAAGTAAAGGAAGGTTAAACATAACTTTTAAGAAAAAGTCCAAAATTTTAAGTAATTGTTAGGAGATAAATTAATGGGGTCCATTCTAATGGAGTTACTTATATATAAAAATGTTCCATCAGGCACTTTCTTTTATTATTATTATTATTATAGCTTTTTTATTGACAAAACATATGTATGAGCAATTTTTCAACATTGACCCTTGCAAAAACTTCTGTTCCAACTTTTTCCCTTCTTCCCTCCACCCCTTTCCCTAGATGGCAGGTAGTCCAGCTGGCACTTTCTTAAGTAGTTAAGTGAATATGGCTCTGAACATCTAGACAAGCAGGCCCAAGTTCAAAACCTCTCTCATAAATTTACTGTGTATGACCTGATAAGTCTCCAAGTCTCCCAATTTCTCACAGCCTTGATTCTCTCCTCTTCTCTCTCTCTCTCTCTCTCCCCCCCCGAAACACACCAAACACAAACACACACACACACACACACACACACACACACACACACACACAGATTAATAATAAGTTTACCTCACAGGATTTACATTTAGCAAACTTTAAAAGTTCATAAATTTTTACTATTTTTTTTTCTATTTTCATAAACTCAAGTTATATAATGGTCAGTTTAAGAAATTAAATTAAATTAAATTTGGATAAAATAATAAATCAAAGGATTATGACTACTGTCTTTCAATAACTGAAGGCTATCAAATAAATAGGAAATGTATTTTGTACATCTCTCTAAGCGGCAAAAGTGGAAGCCATAAATATATGTTAAATTAAACCAGATTTTAGCTCAGTTTAATGAAAATCAGTTAAAGCTTTCCAAATAGAGAATCGACTTTCCAAATAGAGAATTTCCCCATCAAAATTAAGTTGGGAAAAGTTTATGGTCTTTCAGAATCTAAATCCTAGAGAAAATATGGTATAGTGAGAAGAATGTATTAGCTTGGATCAGGAAACATGTTAAAATACTACTTAGGAGTCTTATTACCTGTGTGATTATAAGCAAGGCATGCAATATCTCAGTTTACATTCATATATAACATGAGAACGATAATAATTATATTAGTTACCTTGTTTTTTTTTTCATTCTGTGAAAAGCATGTGAAATACATTAAACTTGCTTATATAATCATTATCATGTAGCATTATCATTGTAGCAACATTCTTATAATGTATCATAGCATCAGGTGTGCTTTTTATTCTATTGCCTAATGAAAGTTGATAGAGAAGAATTGAATTTACTCCTCTGTTTTAGTATAATACTTCTTATTGGTCAGAATGGCTCTTTGAATGTCATATGATTGTATATCAAAAGGTGAAAAAAATACAGCTATACCAAACATAATCAGATGAATAAAATGAGATTCAGAAATTTGAGGTAAAATGAACACATTTGAAAATAATATTATTCAATGTGTTCTCAAAGTAAAAGTAATCCTCTAAGAAACTAAGGATAAAAACAATATCCGAACTGGACTAAAATAGATAATTCATAAGTAAGTACTTAAAGAATATCACATAATTTGTCTAAAATGTTTTTTTTTTCCTAGTAGATTACAAACATTTTTGATCCATGTCAAAGCTTCAAATATAAAATAATAGGTAGAAAGATAGAGATGTTCTCCTACACACATTATATTTCATTCCTTTAATGACATTGGATGGAACTCAAGAAAGACAATTTCCTCTAAAATTCCTTAAGGTGAAAAAGTCATGTTCACTGAAAATTGCTTTCAATTCCACTCATCAAGACCTGAATATTCTGAGGAGCAGAAAATTGCTCTGCATAATTCAAAGTTGTGTGAGTCATGTAGGATAGAAATGTATGATGTGTGACTCTAAAGGTAATGGCCTTTAGGTTCCTATTACAAGTCACACTAAAATACAGACACGTTGCTTTTTTTTTTTTAATCACAGCTCATCTTTTACCCAAAACAGCTTTATCATTATATATAGCAGAGCTGATCCACAATGCCTTCAACCATTGCCAAAAAATGGAATGCAAACTGAAAGGACAGAGATTTGACATTACCATAGAAATCAAAAGAGATGCCATAGTTATAAAGAAAATAACCAAAAAACCTCAAAAAAATGTGTATTAATCACAACTTAATTTAAATGTCTATAAATGACCATGGCTTCCACAAAGCAAATCATTAATTTTTATGAATAAGTTCTGCTAGAGTGATTAAAAGTAAATATCCTAGTTCTGTTCACTTCACTTAGCATCAGTTTCCGAGTCTTTCTGCAACTATGTTTTTCATTATTTCTTATACTACAATGATATTCCATTTCATTAATATATCATTACTTGTTCTACTATGTCACAATTGACCCTTAAATTGCATCCCTACAATTTCAAATTCTTTATTACCACAAAAAAGTATTATTATCAATATTTTTATGTAGTTAGATGCTTTTCTATTTAATCTCATTGAGGATATGGTAGCAATATTGTTGGATCAAAAGGTAATTATGAACTTAGTAATGCTAATCAACACAATGAATGACCACATTTCCATTGGATTTATGATGAAAAATTATATCCATCATCAGATAGCAATAAGTGATTTTTTAGGAACATGGCTAATTCATAAAGTGTTTTTAATGAATATATTCTAATGGGTTTTGTGTTTCTTACCTTCTTAATAAGTGGATGGGAGATGGGAAAAGATAATATGGAACTGAAAGTAAAATAAAACTGAATTTAGAAAACAGTACTTTATAGTGACATCTCATGTTCTAATCAGTGTTGCCAAAATATTCATGATTAAATTTAATGAATGATAAAACCTTTTATGTTTTCCAAGAAATTAATGGAAGGAGATTTTTTTTTTTTTTTGCATCAGGAAGGGTATAAAATTGTTATGTCCATCCTTCTAACAAACTGTTGCTAGTATTATTGTTGGTGTTGTCATTATACCTTTTGGACATAAGAGTGTAGTGAGGACTATAAAGACATAATAGTTTTATGCCATTCAAATTTGTGACACTTACATTGGCAAATTCATTATTATCATGGAATTGACATAATATGACTGAACAGCTTCTGTATAAAGGGAATTATAATTCCCATGAGTGCATTATTGGGCACATCCCATCATGATTCTGTGGCCTTACTAATGACCACAGAACCATAAAATTTTAGAGCTGGAAGAGGCTTCTGTAGCTATGTAGCATAATGTCTATATGAAAAAGCATTTCTGCTGCAATGTATCCAGAAATAATCATATAATCTTTGTTTGAAAACTGAAAGGAGGAAATCACTATCTTCTGAGGAAGACCTTTCACTTTTTAGATGGCTCTCATTTTTAGGAAGTGTGTCCATAATATCAGACTGAAATTTGCCTTTTTATAACTTTCATTCATTGCCCCTAGTTATGTTCTCTATTGGACAAAGATACCTTACATAATCCATTTTCCACATGTCAGTCCTTCATATTTTAAAGTATTGTCATCTTAACCTTCCATACATTCTTGTGAATTATCTTCAATTTGAGCAAAGCTTATCTTTGTCTAGTTCCCTATAGCTATTACTGATGTGTCCTCTTCTGTGATATTATTTAGCAAAATAATGATAAATGTCGATAATTTTGTAGAAATGGAAATTGAGAGCTGTTAATTTACTTGCCCACGATCATGCAAAAGAGTCTGAAGTCTATTCTCTTACTATATATTCTGATCTCCTTTTGAACTTATCACGATGGCAAATGTAAACATCAATGGATAAAAAAAAAAAATCACATATACTTCTGCAGTATAAAACTGCAAAAGAAAACAAAAGAAAAAGAGCAGCAATCAAACCAATCAACATCTTGGTGACTTTATGTTCATCATTTGCACAATTAGAGTATTCTGAGTCACCAGTTCTTATGCCCAGATGTCTAATACATCTATGCTCTTACTTCATTGCACCAAGCAATTTATTTTTTTTTTCAATATCTCATAAAGGATGAGTGCCTTCATTCAACTGTGGTCTTAATTGCCAATCACATAAAGTATGTTCACATTTTAAGGGGCAAAACTTCATACACAGAAAGGAAATTCATGCTTTATAAATTAGGAAAGGGCTTAGGGGCACAATGCTCTATTCATTTATATTAATATGTCAAACAAGCTCTATGGTAGACTGGGGATCAGCCATAATTAGTACTTAGTTCCTGAAGCATCTTTAATGGAGTGCAACAGCTCTCTATCCATCAGCTACCACTCAATGTTTTGATCTAAATGGTTGTGTTAACCCCCATGACCCTAAGACATAATGAAATAAGTTCTTCAGTATTCATGTGGCTACCAGCAAGTTTTTTCTTCTTAAAGACTTCTAGCTTTTATTGTTAAAATTTCCCATAACATGAACCTCTGGAAATCAAAGGATCAACTCTCTTGGTGTGAAATGGTCCCTGTTTATATGAATTGCTTATAGGACAAATCTGCATACCTCAGAGATCTGTGAATGAAATATTTTGGTATCATAAATCTGTAGATTGGTAATTTACAGAATGATAATATAGTAACAGCCACAAATGCAAACAGGATTGTATTCATCATATTATTTCTGGAATGAGAGATACAGTGAGGTAATTTTATATTTAATGTATCTTGACTATTTGTAATCTCTTTATTAGCTGATTTGTTACAAGAACTTATTGAGCAGTTTTTCCCTGAGGTATTTTGGACATTGACAAAGAACATATCAACAAAACTACAATCAATGCCAAAATATTATCATGTATTCACTGGGTGACATAATTCTTTATATCAATTAAAATGTTAATCCTTCAGAGCTTAATGAGCTTGCATTATTTTGCAAACTACATTGAGGAATTACTGTGTTGTGAAAACATGCTTGTGGCTGATACATAAATATTTTACAGATTTTTCATTTGCATTTTTCTTCACTCAATTTATACACAAGTTTTATTTTCTGATTTGAAATTAAGATACTAAAGTTCTAGGTCTGTGCTGTCACACAAAATGGTGATAGACATTTTATTTTAAAAGCCTAGATGATCAAAAATTATCTACTCAATCTTGTGTGGTTTTTCTAATCCTCTAAAGAAATGAGAGAAGTTTTATCCTCCAAATCACTACTATGGAATTATATAGATATGCTGGGTTTTCCGAACTGCAGGATGCTCTAAGAAAGCTAATATCTCTTCTGTACACATAAGCAAGCCTTGAGGGAGAATATCCTCATTTGCAAGAAGGTACAATAAAGAGGCAGAAACAAACTTTAATCTCCATTAAATTTATCTAAGTCAAACAAGCATCTCATGGAAGATACGAGCTTCCTTTTCTTCACTTTCTTATTTCCTTTTCTATCATTTCCTTTCTTTTACTATCTTTTCCTTTTATTTCCTTTCCTTTCTTCTTTCATCTTTTTTTTTTTTTTTTACAGATCTGAAAAGTGGGGCACAGGGAGATGAAGTGATTTGCTTAAGGTTACAAAGGGCTAGGTTATAAATCAAGACTTCCTACACTGATTCTATCTAGTCTCCAAGATTATACTGGCTACTTCTGATGCTTGGAATACTACCCTTCCTTACCTACATTTTGGTTTAAATGGAAAATTTCAACTTAATTCCACCTTCAGCAGTAGAAAAGCAGCCACTTTTCAGGTGACTACTAGAGCCTTCCCCCATTAAAATAGTCTTCAATTTCAATGATTATTTTAAATAAAGTTACTAATCACATGTGTCCTTCTTTAGAATGTGAGTTTCTTGTTGTGACCTCAGCTACACTAACATATGGAAAGTAAATTGGTGCTGATAGCATGAGAAAATATTTCAAAACCTTATCTACTTTTTAATTCAATTATATATTTTTCAGCATCCCTCACTCTGCAATGTCAAAAAGAAGGAGGAGGAGGAAGAAGAGAAAGATGATGATGATAAAAAGGAGAAGGAAGAGAAGAAATAAGAAATAGAGGAGAGATAAGGAAGAAGGAAAGAAAAGGAAGAGAACGAAGAAGAAGAAAAAGAAGAACAAGAACAAGAAGAATAAGAACAAAAAGAAAGAAAAAACAAGAGTGAAAGAAAAAAGAAAGAAAGAAAAAGAAGATGAAGATGAGAAGATGAAAAAGAAAAAAGAGGAGAAAGAAAAGGAGAGAGCTAGAGAGAAAAAGCAGACAAGAGGAAGAAGAAGAAGAAGAAGAAGAAGAAGAAGAAGAAGAAGAAGAAGAAGAAGAAGAAGAAGAAGAAGAAGAAGAAAAAGAAGAAGAAGAAGGAGGAGGAGAGGAGGAGGAGGAGGAGGAGGAGGAAAGTGGGAAAAAAGAAAAAGAAGTAATAGAAGAAGAAATAAAGAAAAAAGAAAAAGATAATGATAGAAAAGTAAGAGAAGAAAAATAAGAAAAGGAGGAGAAAGCAAAGAAGTAGAGGACCAGAGAAAAAAGGAGATAAGAAGAAGACTGATGAAAAAGAAAAAGATTATAATGATGAAGGAAAAGAGGAAAGGGAAAAAAGAAAAACAAAAAAAGAAAAACAAAAAGATGATGATGACAACAATAAAGATGAGGACAAGGAGGAGCAGAAGGAGGAAGAAGGAAAATAATGAGAGCTGTCATTATGATCCAAGGAAACAGGGCCTCGAGTCCTCCTTCATCAATGAAAGACCAAATAAGTGGAAACCAACACTGATTAAGAAAGAAGGAGTGCTATGATTATTGCAGATCCAACCTTATCAGCCCTAGTTCTTACTTAGGAGTATGGAAGAATATATATGGAATTAGGGGAAAGATGAATTATTCTTGTGTTTTCCAGTTCTGGAGTCTTTTTTTTTTTTTTTTAAATCACATGACATTCTTGGTTATCATTTTTCCTTAACAACAATGTCTCTTGAGCTGATCAAATCAAGAGTCTTCTCACCTGTGATTGCATTTTTTTCCCATCTGTTCCCTTAATCAATACAATTAAAAATCACCATAAATTAAGAAATCAATTTTCCCTTGCTATTTTCCCACCTCCTGATCTCTGTCCAATTCAGTCTCTTCCTTTTCTCTATCTTTCTCTATATTCTCTTTGTAGCCCCCATGATATCAATAAATTGCTATATTCTTTCTAAGGGAGGAGGAAGGTAAATAGTTATATAGTAACTGTTATGTGCCAGGGACTGTGCTAAAAATTAAACAAATCATATTTTATTTTGTCTTCATTCATTACTAGCTGCATTGCTTTGTTTTACTCTACCCTCAACATTTTTCCTTTCCCCCATTCCACAAAGACAATGTTCATCATTATGGAGAATTAATCCCAGTTTTAGTACTTACACTTCATTGAAACCTTCAGTAGTTTCTATTTTCTACTCCTCTGATTGAAGGGCTGGAGAAACAAACAAAAATAAAATCCTCCCAAAACCCCCAGTTAAATAACATTCAGAAATTCAAACAAATCTTCATCTCTCAAGTGCTGCACAAATTAGTTTTGACTGCAGCAGCATACCCCAATACCAGGTATATTCATCTTGTCTCTTGCTTTTCACTTTCCTTTATCATCATCATCTCCTACTCCTCCTGCTTCTCTTTCTCTTCCTCCTCCTCCTCCTCCTTTTTCTTTTTTTCTTCTCCTTCTTCTTTGTCTTCTAATATTATATATGTGCCTTGAGGGCAGGTATTGCCTTTTTGTTTTCCTTATTTTAATCCCCTATGCTTAATAAGTATCTGCCATATGATATTCACTAAGTAAATGTTTATTATATTATATTTTATTGTATTTATCCTTCTACAACTTTTCAAGGTAGATTGTTATTATCCCCATTTTACAGTTGAGGGTACTTAAGGCATATTGAGGTAAATTGCTTTGCCTAAGTGGATCTGAAATCATATTTTCCTGACTCCTGATTTTTTTATCTTCTAAACAGTGGTACACTATATTATATGTATGTGTATATAAATATAGCACCCATTCTCTTACATCTTCTACATTCCTGCTTGTTCCTTTTCTCATGCCCTCTGAAATAGCAAACCAGAAGTATAATAAAGTCATTGTTCCACAATGTTAATTCCTGATGTTATTTCTGCTGTCATCTTTAATCTATGTCAAATCAAACAAATCCTTGTTGTAATATATTGAGCTCTGCTTCTCTTCCTATGTTTTCTTTAGAAATGTATTAGCTGGCTCATAGGCTTCTTCAATTCTAACCAATGTTTCCTACTTAATTACTTCAATATTTATCATATTGACATCTATCATATTTATATCTATCCTATCAAACACTCTAGCCTCTTAATTTATCTACCTAGACAATTGCAATTACTTCTGTCTCCATTCTTTTTCACCATCACATAGCATTGTCCTCTCTATACAAATCTGAATTCTAGAAAGCACTTTTATAATAAGTTCCAATACTTCCAGATGCTTTATTCTATGTAACCTTTCCTTCAATCTAATCTCATTCTTCAATTTTTTCATCCCTCCTTGTTTTCCCAGTTCATTATCTCTGTTTACTAATTTTTATTTCATTGTAATCTTGATCCTCTGATCAGTTCATTTATACATTATTCCCTAATGTTTAATTATTTCTTCATTTTGTTATTTCCAAGGTTTATGAGGCACCAATATTCAAATTCTATGTTAGTCTTACCATATCTTTTCTCTGATAAAACTTTGACATGACTGGATGAATCTAGAAGTGCTCATACAACAATTAGAAATGCATCAACTAGTTGTCTTGTTTTGTTAGGAAGACATGCCTCACAAATTGCCACAAAATTTATGATGACAAATTCAAACACTATAATTTATTCCCTGATTCAGTTACCTAAATTGCTTAAACTGTTATAGCAACTGGCTACTACTATTCATTATAGTCCTTTCCTAAAAGGTAATTCTTACTTGTAGCATGGTGGATGTCTATTTGAGATCAGTTTGGAGATCTGAACACAAAATGACAAAAAATAATGTGATCTTTAGCTGCCTTTATATAAACAACCTACAAAATTATAGATCTACAAAAAAATCTAGAAAAGATCACATAGATGGTAAAAGACCAAAAAGACATGATATATGAAAAACAGTTGAAGAATCTATGAAGGTTTAACTTGAGCAAGATGACTATCTTTAAGAATTTAAAGGGCTATCTTGCGAAGCAAGAATTAGTTATTCTGCTTAACCTAGTGGACAGAACCAGGACCAATGGGTTGAAGTCATAAAGAAGCCAATTTAACCTTATTATTTTCCAATTGTTTATCCTATTATCTCTTTCCTTTCATCCTGTCCAAATTCAAAAATGTTTTGCTTCTGTCTTTCACCATTCTTAAAGTGCACTCCCTTCTATCACCCTTCCCTTTACTTTTGTGTTCTTCATAGCTTACTTTCTTATAGGGTATAATAGAATTCTATATCAAACTAAGTATGTTATTTTTTTTATTTGAGGAAATTCCTATAAGAGTAAGGTTCACTCACTTTCATCTACCTCCTCTATTTTACATTCCACTGTAAAAATTCTTTCATCTCTCTATGATGTGAGATAATTTACTTCATTTAATTTTTCCTTTCCCCATTCTCCAACTGCATTCCTCTTTCTCGTTTCTTAATTTTATTTTTGAAGTAAATTATCCCCATCATATTCAACTTACCCTCATGCCCTCTATGTATACTCCTAAATGCTTTAATAGTAAGAAAGGTTTTAGAAATTAAAGTACTATTTTTTCCATAGAGAATGTAAACAGTTTAATCTTATTGAAACCCTTATGATTTATCTTTTCCTTACCTTTTTTATACTTTTTTGAATTTTGTATTTCAAACTCAAATTTTTTATTCAACTCTAGTATTTTTATGAAATACCTGAAAGCCTTCTATTTTCTTTGAATGCCAGTTTTCCCCAAAAGAAATATATTCGGTTTTTTGGGGTAGGTGATTCTTGATTGTGATCCTAGTTCCTTTCCCTTCTGGAATATCATGTTTTAAATCCTCATATCCTTTAAAATAGGTTCTGCATAGTCTTGTGTTATGCTTTCTGAGGCTCCATGATATTTGAAATGTGTCTTTATGACTGCTTGCAGTATTTTCTCCTTGAAATGAGGGCTCTGAAATTTGACTATAATTTTTTCAGGAGTTTTCATTTTGGTAATCTCTCAGGAGGAGAATGTTAGATTCTTTCAGTTTCTATTTTATCCTCAGGTTCTATACTATATGGATGGTTTTTGCTGATAATTTCTTAAAAAAGATGATGTGAAGGCTCTTTTTAAGCATGGCTTTCAGATTGTTCAGTAATTTAAAAAATATTGTTTCTAGATTTTTTTTCAATTAAATTGTTTTTTTCCCCCAACTAGATATTTTCTGCTTATTTTTCTAGTTCTTCTTATTCTTCTCCTTTTCTTTTTCCTTGTCCTTGTCCTTGTCTTCCTTCTCCTTCTCCTTCTCTTTCTTCTCTTTCTCTTTCTTCTTCCTTTTAAGTTGAGAAGGGTGATATTGTTTTTTCCTTTCTTGATGACTCATAAAGTCATTAGGTTCCATTTACTATATTCCAATTTTTAAGCAAATGTTTTGTTTAGTGAGTATTCATACTTCCTGTTTCACTTAACAAGTTTTGCATTTTAAAGGAATTCTCTTCAGTGAATCTTTTCTGTAACTTTTTTCCATTTGTAAAATTCTGTTTTGGGTACTTCTCACCTCAATGGAATTTTGTATTTCTATTATTATTTGTCCTATCCTGTTTCTTATGTCTTTTCAGTCTTTTTTTTTAATTATAGATTTTTATTTACAAGATATATGAATGGGTAATTTTTCAGCATTGAAAAATGTAAAACCTTTTGTTCCAATTTTTTCCCTTCTTCCTCCCACCTCCTCCCCCAGATGACAGCTAGACCAATACATGTTAAATATGTTAAATTATATGTTAAATTTAATATATGTATACATGTTTATACAGTTATATTGCTATATCAGAAGAATCGGACTTTGAACTAGTATACAATTAACCTGGGAAGGAAATAAAAAATGCAGGCAGACAAAAATAGAGGGATTGGAAATTCTATGTAGTGATTCACACTAATTTCCCAAAGTTCCTTCACTGGGTCTAGCTGGTTCAATTCACTGTTGCTCTGTTGAAACTGATTTGTTTCATCTCATTGTTGAAGAGGGCCACATCTATCAGAATTGATCATCATATAGTATTGTTGTTGAAGTATATAATGATGCTCCTGGTAAATCAGCATCAGCTCATGTAAGTCTCTCCAAGCCTTTCTGAAATCATCCTCCTGGTCATTTCTTACAGAACATTAATATTCCATAATATTCATATACCACAATTTATTCAGCCATTCTCTAATTGATGGGCATCCATTCAATTTCCAGTTTCTACAAAAAGGGCTGCCACAAACATTTGTGCGTATATAGGTCCCTTTCCCTTCTTTAAGATCTTTTTGGGATATGAGCCCAGTAGCAACACTGCTGGATCAAAGAGTATGTACAGTTTGATAATTTTTGGGCATAGTTCCAAATTGCTTTCCAGAATGGTTAGATGCATTCCCAATTCCACCAACAATGTATCAGTGTCCCAGTTTTCTCACATCCCCTCCAACATTCGACATTATCTTTTCCTGTCATCTTAGTCAATCTGAGAGGTATATAGTGGTATCTTAATTTGCCTTTCTAATCAATAATAATTTGGAACACCTTTTCATATGGGTAGAAATAGTATCAATTTCATCATCTGAAAATTGTCTGTTCATATCCTTTAACCATTTATCAATTGTAGAAAGGCTTGATTTCTTTTAAATTAGAGTCAATTCTCTATTTATTTAGGAAATTTGGCCTTTATCAGAAGCTTTGACTATAAAAATGTTTTCCCAGTTTATTGCTTCCCTTTGAATCTTATCTGCATTAATTTTGTTTGTGCAAAAGCTTTTTAATTTGATATAATCAAAATTCTCTATTTTGTGATCAATAATAATTTCTAGTTCATCTTAGGTCACAAATTCCTTCCTCCTCCACAGATCTGAGAGGTAAACAATCCTATGTTCTTCTAATTTATTATAATCTCATTCTTTATGCCTAGATCATGAAGCCATTTTGACCTTATCTTGGTGTACAGGGTTAAGTGTGGGTCAATGCCTAGTTTCTGCCATACTACTTTCCAATTTTCCCAGCAGTTTTTGTCAGACAGTGAATTTTTATCCCAAAAGGTGGGGTCTTTGGGTTTGTCAAACACTAGATTATTGTAGTTATCGACTATTTTCTCCTGTGAACCCAAGCTATTGCACTGATCAAATAGTCTATTTCTTAGCCAATACCAAAGGGTTTTGGTGATTGCTACTTTATAGTATAGTTTTAGATCTGGTACGGCTAAGCCACCTTCATTTGATTTTTTTTTTTTCATTAGTTCCCTTGAAAACCTCAACTTTTTGTTCTTACACATGAATTTTGTTATTTTTTTTAGATCATTAAAATAGTTTCTTGGGAGTCTGATTGATATAGCACTAAATAAATAGATTAGTTTGGGTAGTATTGTCAGCTTTATTATATCCACTCTTCCTATCCAAGGAATATTTTATTTAAATATTTAATATTTTTCCAATTGCTTAGATCTGACTTTATTTTTGTGGGAAGTGTTTTGTAGTTTTGCTCACATAGTTCCTAACTTTCCTTTGGTAGATAGATTCCCAAATATTTTATATTATTGGCAGTTACTTTGAATGGATTTTCTATTTGTATCTCTAGCTGTTGAATTTTTTTAGTGATCTATATGAATGCTGATGACTTATGTAGGTTTATTTTGTATCCTGCAACATTGCTAAAGTTGTGGGTTATTTCTACTGGCTTTTTAGTTGAATCTCTAGGATTCTCTAAGTATACCATCATATTACCTGAAAAGAGTGATAATTTGGTTTCCTCATTACTTACTCTAATACCTTTAATTTCTTTTAAAACTCTTATTGCCAAAGTTAACATTTCTACTACAATATTGAATAGTAATGGTAATACTGGGCAATCTTGTTTCACTCCTGATCTTATTGGGAATGGTTCCAGTTTATCCCCATTACATATGATGCTTACTGATGGTTTTAAATAGATGCTCCTGACTATTTTAAGGAAAAGTCAATTTATTCCTATCCTCTCAAGTGCTTTTATTAGAAATGGATGTTGGATTTTATCAAATGCTTTTTCTGCATCTATTGAGATAATCATGGTTTTTGTTAATATGGTTTATTGATATAGTCAATTATACTAATAGTTTTCTTAATATTGAACCAGCCCTGCATTCCTGGTATAAATCCTATTTGGTCATGGTGTATTATACTGGGAATGATTTTCTGTAGTCTTTTTGCTAATATTTTATTTAAGATTTTAGCATCAATATTCATTAGAAAGATTGGTCTATAATTTTCTTTCTCTGTTTTCAACCCACCTGGTTTAGGTATCAGTACCATGTCTGTATCATAAAATGAATTTGGTAGGACTCCTTCATTCCCTATTTTTTCATTAGTTTATATAGCATTGGGGTTAATTGTTCTTTAAATGTTTGGTAGAATTCACATGCAAATCCATCTGGTCCTGGGGATATTTTCTTAGGGAGTTGATTAATAGCTTGTTCTATTTCTTTTTCTGAAATGGGGCTATTGAAGCAATTTACTTCTTTCTCTGTTAATCTGGGAAGTCTACATTTTTGGAGTTAGTCATCTATTTCACTTAGGTTATCAAATGTATGGACATAAAGTTGGGTAAAGGAACTCATTATTGCTCTAATTTCCTCTTCATTGTTGAAAAGTTCTCCTTTTTCATTTTTAAGACCACTAATTTGATTTTCTTCTTTCCTTTTTCTAATCAAATTTTGTTGGAATCCTTACTAACTGCTAACTAATTAGAGTTGATCTAATCTTAAAAGAAGATGTTTTGGGCAGAACCTGAAACAAGGTACTAAGTAGAACTAATTAATACAAGGCTTGTGTTCACACCTTTACTCATTGGAGTTCAATGAGTTCACACCTCCCTTGAAGCTCTTTGGGCCAGAGAGCACTATGGGAGAAAACCCACAATCCCTCTCTTGAGCATAAATAGAGCTTCAATGGGCCAGTCGAAGAAGTTCTTCAGAGTGAAGAAGCTACAAGTCGAGATTTCACCGGAATGACATGAAGAGGGGTGCTGGCTCTGGAGGCTGAAGAAAGCAGAGGCAGAAGCAAAGGACAAAGCAGCAAGAGCTCTTGGAACCAAGCAGAGAGATAGGCCTCTAAGCTAATCGGGCTATATTGGAGATAATAAAAGATCTGAACTTTTATCACCTAGCTGCATTTGGGAAGAAGATCACCACATTCTGGCGCGAGAAGAAAAAGATCACAACATTTTGGCGCCCGAACAGGGACCCCACATTTGAACCACAACAAAATTTACCAAAGATTTATCTATTTTATTGATTTTTTTCATAAAACTAACTCTTTGTTTTATTTATTAATTCAATAGTTTTTACTTTCAATTTTATTAATTTCTCCTTTTAATTTTAGAATTTCAAATCTAATATTTGATTCAGGGTTTTTAATTTCATCTTTTTCTAGCTTTTTCAGTTACAAACTCAATTCATTGATCTTCTCTTTCTCTATTTTATTCAAATAAGCCTCTAAGATATAAAATTTCCCCTTATTATCATTTTGGCTGTATTCCCAAAATTTTGGCATGATGTCTCATCATTGTCATTTTATTGGGTGAATTTATTAATTGTGTATATAATTTGCTGTTTTACCCATTCATTCTTTAAGATGAGATGATTTAGTTTCCAATTACTCTCTGTTCTATTTAATCCTAGCTTTTTGTTGAATGTAGATTTTATTGCATTGTGATCTGAAAAGAATGTGTTTACTATTTCTGCCTTCTTGCATTTAATTTTGAGGTCTGTATGTCCTAATATATGGTCAATTTTTGTATAGGTTTCATGAACTGCTGGGAAGAAAGTATACTCATTTCTGTCTCCATTCAGCTTTCTCCAAAGAGCTACTATACCTAACTTTTCTAATATTCTATTTACCTCTTTAACTTCTTTCTTATTTGTTTTGTGGTTTGATTTATCTAATTCTGAGAGTGCAAGGTTGAGATATCCCACTATTGTAGTTTTGCTGTCTATTTATTCTTGCAACTCTCTTAACTTCTCCTTTAGATGGTAGATGCTATACCACTTGCTGCATATGTGTTTAGTATTGATATTGCTTCATTGTCTATGCTATCCTTTAGCAAGATATGGTTTCCTTCCTTATCTCTTTTGATTAGATCAATTTTTGCTTTTGCTTGATCTGAGATAAGAATGGCTACCCCTGCTTTATTTGACTTCTCCTGAAGCATAATAGATTCTGCTCTAGCCTTTTACCTTTACTCTGTATGTATCTCCCTGCTTTAAATGTGTTTCCTGTAAACCACATATTGTAGGGTTCTAACTTTTGATCCATTCTGCTATCTGCCTCTGCTTTATGCGAAAGTTCATCTCATTCATATTAACAGTTAAAATGACTAATTCTGTATCTCCTGCTATCTTATTATTCCCAGATTTTGCTTTTCTTTTTCTTACCCTCCCTTACCCCTTTCCCTATTATTAAACTTATGGGCACCACTTGCCTCTCACAGCTCTCTCTCTTTAGAATCCCTCGCACCCCTTTAAATCCCTTCCCCTTTCTTGAAACTATCCTTTGTTTCTCTTTTCCTTTTCCCTTTTCCTCTTCCCCCCCTTTTTAATGAGGTGAGAGAAATTTCTCTGTAAACCAAATATGTCAATTATTTTCTCTTTGAGCCAATTCTGATGAGAGTAAGATCCTCCCTTAATTAATTCCCTCAGATATGAGAGCTTCCCTTTGCCTCTTTGTGGGATGTAGTTTCCCTCTTTTTATCTCCCCTTTTCCCTTTTTGTGATACTATCCCCATTTCTACTTCCCTTTTTTATGTTATATCAGTAAAATCAAATTATACATGTACTCTTTATGTATATCCATAACAGAAATACAGTTCTCAAGAGTTCTTTTTTACCCTTTTCTGTTTCTCTTAAGTTCTATAGTTTGAGGTCAAATTTTTTGTTTAGTTCTGTTTTTTTTTTTTCTTTTTTTATTAGAAACAAATGGAATTCTTCTGTTTCATTAAATGTCCAACTTCTTCCCTGGGGAAACAAATATTCAGGTAGTTTATTCTTGGCTGCATTCCAATTTCTTTTGCCTTTCAGAATATCAAGTTCTAGGCCCTTCAATATTTTAATGTGGAAGCAGCTAGATCTTGAGTAATCCTTATTGTGGCTCCTTGGTTTTTTTCTGGTTATTTGTAATATTTTTCCTTAGTCTGAGAGTTCTGAAATTTAACCACAATATTCCTTGGAATTTTTATTTTAAGGTCTCTTTCAGAAGTTGTTTGATGAATTCTTCCAATGCCTATTTTACCTTCTAATTCTACTATATCTGGGCAGTTTTCTTTGATGATTTCCTGTAAAATATTATCTAGGCTTTTTTTTTTATCCTAATTTTGAGAAAGTCCAATAATCCTCAGATTATCTCTCATAGATCTATTTCCCAGGTCTGTTGTTTTTATCTACCCAAGTAGATATTTAACATTTTTTCTATTCATTTTTTGGTTTTGCTTGAGTCAATGAATTATTCATTTCTAGTTGCTCAGTTCTGAGTTTTAATGAGTTATTTTCTTCATTAGCGTTTTTTGCTTCTTTTTATATATATCCAACTGAGTTTTTACATGAGCTGTTTTGCTCTATGGATTTTTTTCATTTCACTATTTGTTTTTACTGAGTTATTTTCTTTTTCCAAATCACAATCCTATTTCTTTAGAAGTTCTTTATCTTTTCCAATTTACAAATCCTATTTTACTGGGAGTTCTTTATCTTTTCCAATTCACATTTCAGGAAGTTGTTTTCTTTTACTACTTTATCTAATTTTTCATTTAGTGAGTTATAAGCCTTTCCTGTACTCTCTTGCAGAGCTTCTCTTTTCTTTCCCCGTTTTTCTACTAGCTTTCTTTTAATAATTTTTTAAAATAATTTCTTATAGGAGAGCCTTGTGTGATGGGGACCAGGTTACATCCCCTTTGGGGTTTTCTCTGGAGACTGCTATTAATCTCCTCAGGGTAGAAAATCTACTCTCTTTCTATGTAGAAGCTATCAATGGTCCGTTTGGCTTTTTTACTCTTTTTTTTTTTTTTTTTTTAAAGCCCTTATGGTCTGCCTTCAGGGCAAGGAATTTACCAGCTTCCTCTGCAGAGCAGGGACAGATATTCGGATAGTAGCTCTCCTGAAAATGGGCTGCAAAGAGTGGCCAAGTTGTGGAAGTGCTCTGGGAAAAGATCTGCACTGGAAGTATCTCTGCCCTGGGTAGAGGGCTGGGGAAGTGCCCTGCTAAGAGCCCCTCTGTGTGGATTAGCAACTGCCCTGAGGATAAAAGCTGAGCAGCAAAAGTGCCACTGGCCCACGCAGAACTCCACCGTGGGGATTAGCAATTGCCCTGGGAAGAGCTTCCCCCCTCTCCCCCCTCCCTCCCTTTCCTCTCTACCCCCTTGCTGCTGTGCAGAATTGTGACTGCCCCGGGCAAAAATCCAGTACAACACAGTGTGGCTGTACAGATGTACTCTGGTCTGTGCTGAGTCACTCATTTCTGGTGCTGTGTGGTTATACCCAGATCCTGTTAGATTCTGGCATTTTTTGGAGTACACCCTACCTTTGGCTTTATTTTCTTTGTTGGTCTACTGCTTTTCAATTAAAGCAGAGCAGCCAAACTGAGGTAGAGTCTTCCCTGTAAATTTTCCAGCCACAAAGACCACCCCCACCCTGGTCTGCTCAGTATGCTAGTCTCTTATTCTAGCTCCCTGCTTGTGCTGGCCTGCTCCCGCCGCTCAGGACAAACCTTTTCTGGTGATCTTCCAGATTATCTTTGGCTGTTAAGTTGTTGTGCTTCCAATCTTTGGGAATTTTACCAATCAAGCACTATTTTTGAGGCTGAATTTGGTAATTCATAGTGAGGGTATGAGAGGAGCTTAAATGTCACTTGTGTCTTCTCTGCCATCTTGGCTCCACCCCCTCCTGTTTATTTTAAAGTGTTATTTTCTACTGCATGTTTCTGCCCCTTTACTTAGTTTTTGAGTCTTGTTTTTATGATTTGCTTAGGGACTTCCAGGGGTGGAGCCAAGATGGGGAATGATACCAAGAAGCTGTTCAAGATCGCCTAGTGTTCATTGAAAAACATGATACTTAGTCTCTGAACAGAGTTTAATAGAATAAAACCATCTCCAGCTTAAGAATAAAACCATCTCCAAACTTCAAGAAGGGTCAGTTTCAATGAGATGAAAAGGGTGTTCCATCCAACTCACAGAAAGTCAGGGAAAGTCAGTGAGAGGTTCTCAAACACAGCAAATAAAGAACTAAAACCCTTGGTCATGTCTCAATAGAAAAGCAGATAAGTGGGGAAGTTTCCAGTCCCAGCTCAGAATACAAATTCTGAGAAACCAGGCTTTTCTTAGAAAGAGCAGGCAAAACTATTCCTTCAAACTCAGGGGCTTCTATGTTCAAAACCAAGTCTCAGATCTGTACAGGAAGCATAGGATAGGACCCCCTTTATTCTAGGAGCAGAACTCAACCATAAAAGTAAAAAAAAAAAAAGGACATACCAAAAGAAAAGGAAAGAGAATAAGCAAGAAACAGAAAAAAATAATCTTAAATATGAAAAGCAACCATGGTGACGAAGAAGACCAAAACACCAACTCAAATGAGATCAAAATGTCCACAGCGAAAATCTCCAAGAGTGATATGAATTAGTCTTAAGCCCAAAGCAGCTTCTTGGCTGCCACTATGAAAAGGGTTACCGCAAACATTTTTCCACATGTGGGTACCTTTCCTTTCTTTAAGATCTCTTTAAGATATAGGCCCAATAGAAACACTGCTGGATTAGCAGGATGATTTCAGAAAGGCCTAGAGAGACCTACATGAACTGATGTTGAATGATGTTTAACATGAAATGAGCAGGACCAGGAGATCATTATATACTTCAACAACAATACTATATGATGATTAATTCTGATGCACGTGACCTTCTTCAACAATGAGATAAAACAAATCAGTTCCAATAGAGCAGTAATGAATTGAACCAGCTACACCCAGCAAAAGAACTCTGGGAGATGACTATGAACCACTCCATAGAATTCCCAATCCTTCTAATTTTGTCTGCCTGAATTTTTGATTTCCTTCACAGGTTAATTGTACACTATTTGAAGTCTGACTCTTTTTATACAGCAAAATAACCATATGAACATGTATACCTATATTGTATTTAACTTATAATTTAACATATTTTACATGTATTGGTCAACCTACCATCTGGGGGAGGGGGTGGAGGGAAGGAAGGGAAAAAATGGAACAAAAGGTTTTGCAACTGTCAATGCTGAAAAATTACCCATGCATATATCTTGTAAATAAAAAGCTATAATGATAAAAAAAGAAAAAGAAAAAAGAAACACTGTTGGATCAAAGGGCATGCACAATTTGATAACTTTTTGAACATAGTTCCAAATTGCTCTCAAGAATGGCTGGATCCATTCACAGTTCCCACAACAATGTATTAATTTCACAGTTTTCCCACATCCCCTCCAACATTTGTCATTGTCTTTTCTCATCATCTTAGCCAATCTGAGAGGTATGTAGTGTTATCTCAGAACTGTCTTAATTTTGCATTTCTCTGATCAATAGTTATTTGGAACACCTCATTTGATTAGCAGTCATTTTAATTTCTTCATCTGAAAATTGTCCGTTCATATCCTTTGACCACTTATCAATTAGAAAATGGCTTGAATTCTTATACTTTGAATCAATTCTTTATATATTTTAGAAATGAAGACTTTATCAGAACCCTTATATGAAAAACCATTTTCCCAGTTTATTACTTCCCGTCTAATCTTGTCTGCATTAGTTTTGTTTGTACAAACACTTTTTTAATAATTTTTACTGACAGAACATATGCATGGATAATTTCTCAACATTCACCCTTGCAATCACTTCTGCTCCAACTTTTCCCTTCCTTCCCTCCATCCCCTCCCCTAAATGGCAGAAAGTCTCATACACATTAAACATGTTAAAGTATATCTAAAATACAATATATGTTATACAAAAACTTTTTAACTTCATATAACCAAAATTATCTATTTGTGTTTCATTATTAGTTCTTTTTCTTCTTTGGACACAAATTTCTTCCTTCTCCCTAGATCTGAAAGGTAAACTATCCCATGTTTTCCTAATTTGCTTATAATATCACTCTTTGTATCTAAATCATGAACCCATTTAGATCTTATCTTGGTATGTGGTGTTAGATGTGAGTCAAACCCTAATTTGTTACTAGTTTCCAATTTTCCCAGCAGCTTTTGTCAAATAGTGAGTTCCTTAATTATAATTGGTCTTCTTTGCCTCTTTGTAAGATGTCATTTCTCTTATTTTACCTGCTTTTTCCTCTTGTTCCAATTATTATCTTTTTCATATCTACTTTGTAGGAGATTATATGATTTTTCTATTAAATTATCTCATTTCATTTGCTTTTTTTTTTTTCTTCTAACTTTGTTTTAAAATCCTTTATGCAATCTTCCAAGCAAGCCTTGTGAAATGGGAATCAGTTCATATCTCCCTTTGGAGCTTCATCTGGAGTTGATTTGCCTTTAGAAACCTCAGGATTTGAGGTCTGTTCATCTCTCTCTCCATAAAAGCTGTCTATGATGAGAATTCTTTTTGGGTTTTTTTGCTCATTTTTTTAGCCTTGCGTTTCACCTAATTCAATGGAGTGGTAGATGCTTTAGTTTGCTCTGGGGCTGTTTTGCTGATTGACTTCCAGTGCTGGGTAACTGAAGCTAGATTTGGCGTTTTTCTGGGGCTCAGTGGTTTACAATTTGCCTTTTGTAGCAATCTGGCAAACCACCTTCTTTCAATCAGGACAGAGTAGCATAATATGCTCAAAGAAGGTTTCCAGGTGCATGGAAGCTGCAATACTCTGACTCTCTGTCCCAAATCCTTGCCCTGGTCTCCCTGTACTGTGGTCTGGGCTCAGCAGATTGTCCCCCTGTCTGTTGGAAAAAGACTTGTTTTGAAGTTCTTTCAAAGTATCTTTCTCTGGGAATGTGTTGTACTCCAAATATTTATGGGTTCTTTGACTCCAAAACCAGTTTAGAGGCTTAATCTGCTGTTGGTTTGAGAGAAGGTCAGAGGAGGTCACAGAAAGTTGTGTCTGCTCTCCACCATCTTGGCTCCATCCTGGGGCAGAATGTATTACACTGTATATTATACAGTAATAGCAAAAATGTGCAATAATCAAATATGAAAGACTTCATTCTTCTCAGTGTTTCAGTGATCCCAATAAACTCTGTTAGAAAATACTATCTGACTTCCGGCCAAGATGGCGGAGAGGAAATACACTTCTGTGTAACCTCCGTGTTTTTCTCTCACTATTCACTTCATTTCATGCCTCTGAATTAATGCTCGACTGAAAAAAAACCATACAATTACTTACCAAGAGAAACCATCCTT
Organism: Antechinus flavipes; assembly: GCF_016432865.1. Taxonomy (NCBI): domain Eukaryota; kingdom Metazoa; phylum Chordata; class Mammalia; order Dasyuromorphia; family Dasyuridae; genus Antechinus; species Antechinus flavipes. The sequence continues at coordinate 604,850,839 of NC_067398.1, forward strand.
GAGACTCGTCAAGAAAGGTCTGTTTTTGCTCGAGGGCGGGGACGGTATTTGGAAGTAGTCTGCGGGCAGCAGCTGCAACCAGAGCACAGATAGCAGCTCAGAATCGGTTAGAGCGGAGAGGGGGTGGGGCGCGATCGCAACCGTCTCTGCGGGGAGAGCTTTGCTACAGGAGCAAGTCAGCAGCCCAGCAGAGAAGCTAAAAACACCGGGGGTGAAGAATACAACCCCAAACAGCTGGAGTCTCTCGGGACCTGGCCACCCCTCCCCCACAGTGTCTTAGCCCGCTCGGATCTCAGAGCGCTCGGATCTCAGCGCGCAGGCGCCATAGCACAGTAGGACCCGTGCCTCACAAATACCCTGCCCCTCCCCCAAAGAAAGCAGCCTCCATTCAAGGGTTTTTTTTTCCTTCTGTTTCTTTGATAGTTTGTCTTTGATAAATAGACAGAATGAGCAAGAAACTGAAAAAGAATTTAACCCTGGACAGCTTTTATACAGATAAAGAGCAGACTCCAAACCCTGAGGAGACTAAAAACAAACAGTCCCCAGGTGAATCCCCAAAGGAGGAGACCATATGTCCCTCAGCACAGATGAATCTCATGGAGGAAATTAAAAAGGCTCTCACAAGGGAGCTAGAAGAAAAATGGGAAAAGGAGAGGGAGGCTCTGCAAAAGGGGAAGGAGGCTTGGCAAAAGGAGAAGGAGGCTTTGCAAAAGGAGAGGAAGACTTGGCAAAAGGAGAGGGAGGCTCTGCAAAAGGAGAGGGAGGCTTGGCAAAAGAGCCTGGAGAAGTCAGTTAAAGAGAGAGTGGATAAAGAAACCAAATCCTTGAAAAATAGGATTGGTGAACTGGAAAACAAAATTGGAGAAATGGAAAAAAATTCCACAGAACAAAAGAACTCAATTGGACAATTAGAAAAAGATCTTTAAAAAGTGAGTGAAGAAAATACCTCACTGAAAATCAGGGTCGAACAATTGGAATTGAATGACTCGAGGAGACAAGAAGAATCAGTCAAGCAAATCCAAAAAAATCAAACAATGGAAAAGGATGTGAAATACCTTCTGGGGAAGACAACAGACCTGGAAAACAGATCCAGGAGAGACAACCTGAGAATCATCGGACTTCCAGAAAAGTATGATGAAAAAAAGAACCTGGACACTATCTTCCAGGAAATTATCAAAGAGAACTGCCCAGAAGTTATAGAAACAGAAGGTAAAATAGACATTGAAAGAATTCATCGATCCCCTACTGAAAGGGATCCTAAAATCAAAACACCAAGGAATATAGTGGCCAAATGCCAGAACCCTCAGGCAAAGGAAAAAATACTGCAAGTGGCTAGAAAAACCCAATTCAAGTATCAAGGAGCCACAATAAGGATCACCCAGGATCTGGCAGCATCCACATTAAAGGATCGAAGGGCCTGGAATATGATATTCCGAAAGGCTAAGGAACTTGGTATGCAACCAAAAATAACTTACCCAGCGAGATTGAGCATCTTTTTCCAGGGAAGAAGATGGACATTCAACGAAATAAGCGAATTTCATCTATTTCTGATGAAAAAGCCAGAACTTAACAAAAAATTTGATCTACAAGCACAGAACTCAAGAGAAATCTAAAAAGGTAAAGATTAATCTTGGGAACTATATTTCGGCTGTAAAGATGTATAAAGAATACATGTATACCTTGTTCTAGAAACTAGATGTGGAAAGGACATTGTACTAGAAAAAAGGGAAAGTGGGGGTACTACATTTCATGAAGAGGCAAAGAAAACCTAGTATATCTGAGAGAAAGAATGGAGAGGGATGAAAATAGTGAGTATTTTACTGCTTTCAGAATTGGCATTAAGAGAAGAATTTTAGACATATTCAATCTATGGTGAAACTTCTCCCACCTCATTGAAAAGTGAGAAGGGAAAAGTGAAAAAGGAAGGAATAAGCTAAGTGGAAGGGAATACGGTAACTGGGAGGGAAAGGGGCAAGTTGGGGGGGGAACTCTAAGGGGGGGGGAGGGATACTGAAAAAGGGAGGGCTGTGAGAAGCAAGGGGAGCTCACAAGCTTAATACTGGGAAGGGGGGTAAGGGAGTAAGAAGGGAGAAAAGCATAAACTGGGGTTAACAAGATGGCAAGTAATACAGAATTGGTCATTTTAACCATAAATGTGAACGGGGTAAACTCCTCTATAAAGAGGAAGCGGTTAGTAGAATGGATTAAAAGCCAGAATCCTACAATATGTTGTATACAGGAAACACACCTGAAGCGGGGTGATACATGCAGGTTAAAGGTAAAAGGTTGGAGCAAAACCTACTATGCTTCAGGTGAAGCCAAAAAAGCAGGGGTAGCCATCCTGATCTCAGATCAAGCTAAAGCAAAAATTGATCTAATCAAAAGAGATAAGGAAGGGCACTATATCTTGCTAAAGGGTAGAATGAATAATGAAGAAGTATCTATATTAAATATATATGCACCAAGTAGTGTAGCATCTAAATTCTTAAAAGAGAAATTAAGAGAGCTGCAAGAAGAAATAGACAGTAAAACTATAATAGTGGGAGATCTCAACCTTGCACTCTCAGAATTAGATAAATCAAACCACAAAATAAATAAGAAAGAAGTCAAAGAGATAAATAGAATACTAGAAAAATTAGATATGATAGATCTCTGGAGAAAATGTAATGGGGACAGAAAGGAGTACACCTTCTTTTCAGCAGTTCATGGAACTTATACAAAAATTGATCATATATTAGGACATAAAAACCTCAAACTCAAATGCAGTAAGGCAGAAATAGTGAATGCATCCTTTTCAGACCATGATGCATTGAAAATTACATTCAATAAAAAGCCAGGGGAAAGTAGACCAAAAAATAATTGGAAACTAAATAATCTCATACTAAAGAATGATTGGGTGAAACAGCAAATTATAGACATAATTAATAACTTCATCCAAGAAAATGATAATAATGAGACATCATACCAAAATGTATGGGATGCAGCTTAAGCGGTAATAAGGGGAAATCTCATATCTCTAGAGGCCTATTTGTATAAAATAGAGAAAGAGAAGGTCAATGAATTGGGCTTGCAACTAAAAATGCTAGAAAAGGAACAAATTAAAAACCCCCAATCAAACACTAAACTTGAAATTCAAAAAATAAAAGGAGAGATCAATAAAATTGAAAGTAAAAAAACTATTGAATTAATTAATAAAACTAAGAGTTGGTTCTATGAAAAAACCAACAAAATAGACAAACCCTTAGTAAATCTGATTAAAAAAAGGAAAGAGGAAAATCAAATTGTTAGTCTTAAAAATGAAAAGGGAGAACTCACCACTAATGAAGAGGAAATTAGAGCAATAATTAGGAGTTACTTTGCCCAACTTTACGCCAATAAATTCGACAACTTAAATGAAATAGAAGAATACCTCCAAAAATATAGCTTGCCTAAACTAACAGAGGAAGAAGTAAATATCCTAAACACTCCTATCTCAGAAAAAGAAATAGAACAAACTATCAATCAACTCCCTAAGAAAAAAAACCCAGGACCAGATGGATTTACATCTGAATTCTATCAAACATTTAAAGATCAATTAACTCCAATGCTAAATAAACTATTTGAAGAAGTAGGGATTGAAGGAGTCCTACCAAACTCCTTTTATGACACAGATATGGTACTGATACCTAAACCAGGTAGGCTGAAAACAGAGAAAGAAAATTATAGACCAATCTCCCTAATGAATATTGATGCTAAAATCTTAAATAAAATATTAGCAAAAAGATTACAGAAAATCATCCCCAGGATAATACACTCTGACCAAGTAGGATTTATACCAGGAATGCAGGGCTGGTTCAATATTAGGAAAACTATTAACATAATTGACTATATCAACAACCAACCAAACAAAAACCATATGATCATCTCAATAGATGCAGAAAAAGCATTTGATAAAATCCAACAGCCATTCCTAATAAAAACACTTGAGAGCATAGGAATAAAAGGACTTTTCCTTAAAATAGTTAGGAGCATATATTTTAAACCTTCAGTAAGCATCATATGCAATGGGGAAAAACTGGAACCTTTCCGGTAAGATCTGGAGTGAAGCAAGGTTGCCCACTATCACCATTATTATTCAATATTGTATTAGAAACACTGGCCTCTGCAATAAGAGTCGAGAAAGAGATTAAAGGAATTAGAGTAGGCAATGAGGAAACCAAACTATCACTCTTTGCAGATGATATGATGGTATACCTAGAAAACCCCAGAGATTCTACTAAAAAGCTATTAGAAATAATTCATAATTTTAGCAAAGTAGCAGGATACAAAATAAATCCCCATAAATCCTCAGCATTCTTATACACCACCAACAAAATCCAAGAGCAAGAGATACAAAGAGAAATTCCATTCAAAATAACTGTTGATAGCATAAAATATTTGGGAATCTACCTACCAAAGGAAAGTCAGGAATTATATGAGCAAAATTACAAAAAAGTTTTCACACAAATAAAGTCAGACTTAAATAATTGGAAAAATATTAAGTGCTCTTGGATAGGCCGAGCAAATATAATAAAGATGACAATACTCCCTAAACTAATCTATTTATTTAGTGCTATACCAATCAGACTTCCAAGAAAATATTTTAATGATTTAGAAAAAATAACAACAAAATTCATATGGAACAATAAAAAGTCGAGAATCTCAAGGGAATTAATGAAAAAAAAAAATCAAATGAAGGTGGTCTAGCTGTACCTGATCTAAAATTATATTATAAAGCAGCAGTCACCAAAACCATTTGGTATTGGCTAAGAAATAGATTAGTTGATCAGTGGAAAAGGTTAGGTTCACAAGACAGAATAATCAACTATAGCAATCTAGTGTTTGACAAACCCAAAGACCCTAACTTCTGGGATAAGAATTCATTATTTGATAAAAACTGCTGGGATAATTGGAAATTAGTATGGCAGAAATTAGGCATGGACCCACACTTAACACCATATACCAAGATAAGATCAAAATGGGTCCATGACCTAGGCATAAAGAACGAGATTATAAATAAATTACAGGAACACAGGATAGTTTATCTCTCAGACTTGTGGAAGAGAAAGAAATTTGTGACCAAAGATGAACTAGAGACCATTACTGATCACAAAATAGAAAATTTTGATTACTTCAAATTAAAAAGCCTTTGTACAAACAAAACTAATGCAAACAAGATTAGAAGGGAAGCAACAAACTGGGAAAACATCTTCACAGTGAAAGGTTCTGATAAAGGCCTCATTTCCAAAATATATAGAGAACTGACTCAAATTTATAAGAAATCAAGCCATTCTCCAATTGATAAATGGTCAAAGGATATGAACAGACAATTTTCAGAGGATGAAATTGAAACTATTACCACTCATATGAAAGAGTGTTCCAAATCATTATTGATCAGAGAAATGCAAATTAAGACAACTCTGAGATACCACTACACACCTGTCAGATTGGCTAAAATGACAGAAAAAAATAATGATGAATGTTGGAGGGGATGCGGGAAAACTGGGACATTGATGCATTGTTGGTGGAGTTGTGAACAAATCCAACCATTCTGGAGAGCAATCTGGAATTATGCCCAAAAAGTTATCAAAATGTGCATACCCTTTGATCCAGCAGTGTTTCTATTGGGCTTATATCCCAAAGAAATACTAAAGAAGGGAAAGGGACCTGTATGTGCCAAAATGTTTGTAGCAGCCCTATTTGTAGTGGCTAGAAACTGGAAAATGAATGGATGCCCATCAATTGGAGAATGGCTGGGTAAATTGTGGTATATGAATGTTATGGAATATTATTGTTCTGTAAGAAATGACCAGCAGGATGAATACAGAGAGGCTTGGCGAGACTTACATGAACTGATGCTAAGTGAAATGAGCAGAACTAGGAGATCATTATACACTTCAACAACGATATTGTGTGAGGACATATTTTGATGGAAGTGGATTTCTTTGACAAAGAGACCTGAGTTTCAATTGATAAATGACGGACAGAAGCAGCTACACTCAAAGAAAGAACACTGGGAAACGAATGTGAACTATCTGCATTTTTGTTTTTCTTCCCGGGTTATTTATACCTTCTGAATTCAATTCTCCCTGTGCAACAAGAGAACTGTTCGGTTCTGCAAACATATATTGTATCTAGGATATACTGCAACATATCCAACATATATAGGACTGCTTGCCATCTAGGGGAGGGGGCGGAGGGAGGGAGGGGAAAAATCGGAACAGAAATGAGTGCAAGGGATAATTTTGTAAAAAAATTACCCTGGCATGGATTCTGTCAATATAAAGTAATTATTAAATAAAAATTTAAAATTAAAAAAAAAGAGAGAATGAAGGGTAAACTACAAAAAAAAAAAGAAATTATCATATGAGTTCTTTTAGTGTATTATGCTAGTGATAAATGGATAAAATCCTTTTTAATTTGTTTATTTTAATTTATTCTTTTTTCTCACTTTTTAGTTATGTCCCCACTTAATCAATTTTCTCTTTCTCTGTTTTTATTAATGTAACAATTATAAGATATAAAATTATCCATAAGAACTTCTGTGGGTAAATCCTATAGATATGAATATGTTGCCCAATTATTGTCATTCTTTTGCATAAAATTATTTTTCTATGATTTGTTGTTTGACCCATTCATTCCATAGGATTACATTGTTTAGTTTCCAAACAGTGTTTAATTTAGCTTTTCATGACTCTTTATTAGATGAAATTTTTATTGCATTATATTCCAAAATGGATGAATTTAATATTTTTGTGTTAATACATTTGCTTTTGGGGTTTTAATGCTCTAATACATGCTACTTTTATTTTATTTTATTTTATTTTTGTGTACATATCATATAACACTGAAAAAAAGATATATTCCTTTCTATTGCCACTCAATTTTCTTCAGAGATCTATCATATCTAACTTCTCTAAAATTATTTTTATCTCCTTAACTTCCTTCTTGCTTATTTTGTGTTTACATTTTTCTAGGTCTGAGAGAGAGAGGTTGAGATCCCTCCTCTTAGTATAGTTTTGCAATCCATTTTTCCTGTAACTTGTCCTTTAAGAATTGGGATGCTTGAGACAGTTAGATGGTACCAGCCCTGAAGTCAAGAGGACCTGAGTTCAAATCTGGCTTCAAACACTTAAACTTCCTAATTGTATGACCCTTAAGTCACTTAGCCCCAATTGTCACAACAACAACAACAACAAAAAAAAAAAAAGAATTGGGATGTTCTACCATTTGGTGCATATGTGTTTACCGATAATTCATTGTCTATGGTATCTTTCATCAAGATATAGTTTCCTTCCTTATCTCTTTTAATTAGATCTATTTTTTTGCTTTGTCTGAGGTTAGAATTGCTACCCATTTGTTTTTGCTTCAGCTGAATCACAGTAACTTCTTTTCTAGCCTTTTACCTTTATTTTATGTATATCTCTCGGTTTCAAATATTTATCTTGCAAGCAACATATTGTAGGAGTATGGTTTATAAGCCATTCTGTTTTCTACTTCCATTTTATCCTATTCACATTCAAGAGCTATGATTACTGATTTTGATATAATAATCTGTGTATTTCCTTCCCTCCTATTTCCCCCTCTTTTTATTTTCCTCTCTCCTTTAATCCTGTCCTTCCCCACAAGGGACAAGTGTTTTGCTTTTGACTACTATCTCCCTCAATTTGCCCTCTCTTCTGTCAGTCCCCCTACCTTTTCTTTTCCCTTTTCTCTCCTATTTCTGCCTTCCCTTCTATTCAACTACTCCCCTTTCTTTTCCTTTTCTCTTCATAGTTCTTCATAGGATTAGATAAATTTCTATTCCCAACTGATTGTATATGTCTTTACCTCTTTGAGCCAAATCTGATGATAACATCATTCAAGTTATACTCATCCCCTCTCTTCTTTTCCTTCACTGTAATAAGTTTTTTGGACCTCTTCAATTGATGTAATTTATCCTGTTTTGCCTCCCCTTTCCTCTTATCCAAGTACAATTTTTCACTCCTTAAATTTTTTTTAATACCATTGCATTAAAGTCAATTTATACTCATATGCTTTGTTTATGTATGCCCCTTATAATTGTTCTAATTAATATACAGTTCTCAGATTTATAGCTATTATCTTCCTATGTAAACAGTTTAACCTTATTGAATAACATTTTTAACTTATTATTCCTCTTTTGAATCCTGTATTTGAAATTTTAATTTTCTGTTCAGCTGTTTTTTGTTTTTCCATCAGTCATGATTGAAAGTACCCTATTTCATTGAATATCTACTTTCTCCACTGATAAATTAGACTCACTTTTCCTAGGTAGCTGATTTTTGGTTGCACTACAAGCTCCTTTGCTTTGCTTTGCCCCTTTTAAATATAATATTCCACCATAATTATATACCATAATTTATTCAGCCACTAATTGATGGACATGACCTCAATTTCAAATTCTTTGCCCTGAGAAGAAAGAAATTATAACTATTTTTATATACTATAGGTCCTTTACCTTTTATCAAGTGGGGAACGGCTTATATGTGTGTGTGTATATTATAAATTTGACTCACTTCTCTTACATTTGAGAAATAAGCCTTCATTTTTTGAAAATTCTTTTCCCAACTACTATTACTAACTGTATTTCTCCCCTGCTGATTCAGTTCTTTCTCTTTTCACCTTGACTCTCAAAATTGTTTTGTTACTGAGTACTCCCTCCCCCAATATGTCCTCTCTTCTAGCACCCTCTCCCTTTCATCTATCCCCTTCTCATTTTACTCTTCTGCAGGGTAAGGTAAAATTGTATAGCCATATCAAAGGTATATGTTATTTCCTCCTTTGGCCAATTCTAATGAAAATAATGTTCATTCACTCCCCTTCCCTTTTCCTTCTCCCCCTCCTTCTTGTCTCTTGTATGGCAGGTAATGTACATCATTCCACTTTTTCTTTTTCTTTTCTCTCAATACATTCCTCTTTCACTGTTTAGTTTTATTTTTTTAATATTATCCCTTCATATTCAAGTAACTCCTGTGCCCTCTGAACATATATATACTCCTAACTTTCACAATAATGAGGAATTTCTAATGAGTCACAACTATCATTCTCCCATGTAGGAAAATAAACACAAACTTAACTGATAACAGATAAGTTCCTTATGATATCCCTTTCTTGATTATTTCCTATGCTTCTCCTGAGCCCCGTATTTGAAAATAAAATGTTCCATTCAGCTCTGGTCTTTTCATCAGAAATGCCTGAAAATTCTCTATTTATTGAATTTACACATTTTCTACAAAAGGATTATACTCAGTTTTGCTGAGTAGATTATTCTTGGTTGTAATTCTAATTCCATTGCTCTCCAGAATATCATATTCTGAGACCTCCAGTTCTTTAAGGTGGAAACTGCTAAATCTTGTATTATCCTGACTGAGGTTTCACTGTACTTGGATTGTTTCTTTCAGGATGCTTGTAATATTTCTTCTTGACTTGTGAGTTCTAGAATTGGCTATAATATTCCTGGTAGTTTTCATTTTGGGATTTCTTTCCTGCCTTTACCATTTTTTATCCCTTTTTAAAATTTTTAAATGAATTATTTTCTTCTGGGAACTTTTGTACTTTTTTCCCCATTTGACCAATTCTACTTTTTTAAGAGTTGCTTTTTGTACTTCTTTTTCCAACTTGTTTCTCTTGCATACCTATTATTTATTTTGCCAATTTTCCTTCTCTCACTCTTATTTGACTTTTAAAATCCTTTTTGAGCTCTTCTAAGAAGATTTTTTTGCATTTGAGGCAAATTCATCTTCCCCTTTTATATTTTACATTTTAGTTTTTCCATTTAGGTATTTTGCTGTGTTGTCATCTTCTGAATTTAGGTTTAGAACTTCCCTATCACCATAGTACCATAGTAGTTCTCCATGACCAAGGTTCTTTTTTTTTCTTTTTCTCTATTTATTGGATTTTAAAGTTGAGCTCTACTCCTGGGAATGGGGATCATTGCACCAAGCTTCTTGTACTGTGGGCCAAGAGCCTGGACTTTTTTTTTTTTTTTTTTTTTTTTTGGTAAACTGGGGCCTTTGGTGCTCATCATTTGCTCACTGCACTGGAGTTGCTGAGCCTGGCCACACCTGTTGGTTCTTGGTTTCTGAGTCTAGAAATTTGCCTTTTTAGCAGGATCTGGAGATCTCACAGTTTACCTGCTGTGTCACAGGTCTACTGAACTAGGACTGAAGAGTCTTGATTGTTGATCTGTGTCATATATAAAAGCTTCCCACTGTCTTGCCTAGACACTGTCTGTGCATTCTACACTCCCTTTTTACTCGACTGAGACAGACTTTTCCTGATATCCTTTAAAGTTATTATAAGCTGGAAATTTTTTCCTTCCATTTTTTGGTAGAGTCTATCAACCCACAATCCATTTAGAAGCATGATTTAATATTGTTTGCATGAGAAACTGTGGAGAGCTCTTATAATTTTCTGCCTTCCTGCCACCATCTTTTCTATTTCTTTCCTTTTAACTCTTTGCTAAAGTGGACTTAATTTCTGGAGTGGAGGGTACATAGCTTCATTGTTTTTTTTTTTTTTGTTTGTGTTTTTTGTTTTTCCTGCAGCTGTTTTTAGAGATAGTTTTGTAAGATCTGTAAGCTTTCCATTTTTCTGCCTTGGTATGAAGTAAGAAGTGTGTTCATTACTTTACTGGCCCGTGTTCTGATCTTGAGTGATCACACTCTTCTTCACTGACTAGGAGGACTGCTTTCCTGTGGCTATAAGCTCATGTGTGCTAGTGTTCATCTAACCAGGCTTGTGACCTATATGCAAGTATGAATACTGCCACAGAGTCTTGCCTCCAGTGCCAAGAAAAAGATCTCTGTAATCTTCTGACTTCTTGTTTTATCTTTTTCCATCTGTGAGCTAAGAGTTCTGGAAATAAGCAATGCTGCTACTGATTCATTTGCTTTGAAGGCTAACTTCTGGCTTTCTGATGCTCTGTCTTCACAAGTATGGCCTGAACTATACTTTACCTTATCCTCACCTCTGTGTGACAGATTTTTCCTATTGACCATCTAATTTATTTTGGTTACACAATTATTTACTCCATCTTTTGTCAGTTCTACCACTCCAAAATTTGTTTTGAAGCATTATTTAAAATTATTTGGAGGATAATAGGTGAACACAGGTGCATTTCTGCCTTATCTCTGATATCTTCAGAAGCAGATTTTTATGCATTAAAAACAATTCATCAAATAAGACAAATTAATTAAAAGAAAATAATTTTAGTTAATGTGATTTCTAATTGCATTATAAAAATTAGGACTTTCTTTGTTGGGAGGAAGAGGATAAAGAGGTGCAATTCCCTGAAATAAGAAAAAAAAATAGAGGTATCCCACTTCCCTTCCACATACCTCTAAGTGTATATATTCAATTTCATAAGTGGAAAGTGGAAATAATAACTGATTAACTGGTATGAGGCCAGTTTTCAGAGAAGACATATGAGTTGCTTAAGATATATTATAATGAAAAAAACTCCTTTCATCAGTCTTCAGATCTAATTGGATTTCTGGTCTGCACAACATAAGTCCTTAATTTAATGGTCTCTAATAACAGGTAGAGGTGATCCACCTTGCAACCCACACAAGATTAGGGCCAAATGATAAAATAACATTTTCTAACAATTCCCACCATTGAATCAAATATTCTCAAAAGCAAAAAAAAAAAAAAAAAACCAAAACCAAAACCAAAAACTGGACTAGACCCATAATTGAATAGAAGGAGAACTGAGCTAGTTTGATATCTGAGTCACATGATGTGAGCGAATCACATCCAACTACTCCTTGCTATAACAATTCCCTTTGTTTTTTAGCTGAGTCTCTGTGCCAGTGACAGACTACTTTCCCTATTGTATTTTTGATGGAATGGTCAACTCAGCTATCTTGTATCATGTACCTTAGTTTGCTCTACTGATTTCCATTTCCATACCTCGTTCCCCTGGGAATTTTGCATTTTAAAGTGCTAGATTCTCAGCATCTCAATTCATGACCTGACAACTCCCAAATCAGTTCTGATGTGTTCTAATTACCATGAAAAGTTTTGGGAGAGCATTCCATTCTTCTTTCTTCTGTATATACTTGTGTCTGGCTCATCATTACTTATACCAGGAGATTGAGTTTGCTTACCTACTTTTATATTAGAAAGACCACACACTTTCTTATTATCTATGGAATTCTGGTTGATTGTGTTGCTTTATTCTGGGATGACAGAAGCTATTCTATTTAGTTTATCATTAGATTTCTTGGTCATTATTCAGTTTGATGCACATTTCAGATTTTGTCTTCTGCCTCCATTCTTTCATGCATCTTCTACAGATTTTTTTTTATTTCCTCCAATATAGAACATTGTATACATACATCATACATAAATTCTACATGAACTTTAAAGTTTTCATTTTTCTTAGAGCATGTGCTTAGATGATACCCTAATATGTATAAAACTTGATTTCTTTTGAGAAGTAATGATATTGCAAGCATTGTGAATAATTAGAACACTAAACACTTTAGGGTCACCTTTTTTATTTTTTTTATCATTTTTAAAAAATTTGTATCATTACTAAGGCCTAAAAGTAAAAGATTTAGATGCAAAAAGAATGTGTGGCTAAGATGTTTTCCCCAAATAGATACTGGGAGTTTGCATGTTCCATGGTTTAAAATGTAAAAATAATGAGCTCTTTTAAGAATGGAGTAAAACATTATAAGGGATGGGAAAATATATCTTTGCCTACAATATTGCAAATCTATTTATTTTTTAATCTTTAAAAATAAATAAATTAGGAATTTCAATTTAAAATATAGACTAAATGGAAAAGTTAGAATTTCTTATCACCTTTGCAAGACAATTAACATATATCCATAAAATTTTCCATTGTCTCATTTTCATAATTATGCTCAAAATTTTCTAAGCACTATTCAAATGAACCTATTTATTAAGTGTTTCTTTTCCAAAGAAATGCAAAATTAAAAAAGACTACATTATAGTAGTAGGTTTGGGGACTAGTATAGTAGTAGGCAAGGTATCATTATTTTTGGTTACTGTGATGTTATTTGTTAATCAGTATTTGAGTAGATTTTTTAAAGGCTTAAGTCTAAAAGATGATTGATCTCAATATTAATATTTTATGAAGATTAAAAGTCGTATTAACTTTTAATGTATTAACTTTTTGAGTGCCCTCAAAAAGCTAGAGTTCTAAAATATTATATATTTTATAATATATTATAGGGGTCTCAGTTGAGACCTCTAAGATTTGAATTTGGAGATTGTGCTATTCAGAAGAATAGCATAAAATCCATGATGACAATAAGGAAATGTGATGCTGCAGACTAATGCTTTAATTAATGTTAGATTGCTTTGAGAGATAGGAAATGCCAATTTCAATTGACTGTATCAAGGCTTAGTCTTGGTTTAAGGACCCAGATATGTGTGTGTATGTGTGCAAGTGCACACATAAACTTTAAGTCATTCAAGATGAGAAAACTATTGGAAATATTATGTATTCTTAATATAATAAGGTGTTAATAAAATAGAATATAAGCAGGTATTTTTTCAAGCTTTTCCACTCTGTTTTTCTTAACATTTGTTTCTTACTAATAGAGAAAGAATCATCACTGCTGCAATGATGTTAAATGTTTGCTAAGAATATCTTGTTGGATGTAGCTAAATATGTTTTTACCTTCAAAATGGTATTTTACATTATTTGATACTGTACATTGATGAAAGGATTTAGCTCTAACCTTAATTTACTTATAAGTAGCAAGGCTGTAGATTCTTTGAGCCAACTGTCAAAAATCTCCTATAAAGCATTTGTGTTTGTGAGATTTTGAGCACAGCTGTGAAATTTCTGTTAATGTTCTATTAGGTGAAGAGTCCAATAGGGAGTTAGAAAAGTAAGTCTAAGTAGAATTTTAGACATAGTGATTTTTTTTTGTAGAAATAGTTGAAAAGTTGCTTTAAGATATTGACAGTGACAGAGAATAAATCTGCTTTCAAATTCCAACTCTAACATTTACAATCTAGGTAACTTTAAAAAAGATATTTATTTCTCAAGGCCTCAGTTTCCTCATCAATAAAATGAACAGGTTGAACTAAGTAACTTCTAAGATCCTGTCTATCATTAAATCCATGAGGTTCTAATGCTATTATCTTTAGCCCTTACCTTTTTACCTCCCCAGAGCTGAAGAGTAGAGTAAATTGCATATTACTGATTTATTATGAGTATAAGTCTATGAAGTGTAGATCACAAAAATGAATCCAAATATATATCTGTTGGAGAGAAAAGATAATTTTCCTGTAAATCTTCATGTAGCTCTTCCCTATATAATCATAAGAATTCATTTATATATAAATTTTATTTTTATTTGCTGTTCTGCTTATTAGGAAAGAGTAATAAGAGTATTCACTATTTTATTTAACAAAATTGAATTGATTCAGTCAAATAAAGCCATCACCATAGTCAGAGACTAAGTAAACATAAATTCATATACAGGTTAAATCGCTATTTCTAATTTGCTAAATTCATGAAGATTTGGATATTAAATAAGAAGCAGTAATTATTTTGCATAGGATATGAGTATTAGTTTCTTAATACAACATCTGTCCTTTGTTGCTGCTATTTTTAGGCTTACAACATTTTTTCCTCTTATTTTTCAGATTCTGAGCTATTTTTCAAAAAACTTTGTAATTTCTAAGTCATGATCTCAGAATGAGAGGAAAGTGTCAGAAAAATTTAACAATCTTTTAAATGTCTGCTATGTATCATGAGCTATACTAAGCACCTTATAAATATTATTCCATTTTATTCTTACATTATCTTTTATCAACCCAGGGAAAGAGGTATTTCCATTAACAGCTGAGGAAACTGAGGCATACGAGAGTTTAAATAACTTGCCTAGGCCCCACAGCTAGTAAGTGTTGAAGGCTGGATCTAAACTTATTTCTTTCTGATTTTAGGTTCAGAGTTTTATTCACTACCATTTAGTTGCCTGGATGTGTGCTGGTAATTGGGGACAATTAACAGGGGGCTAAGTGAATGATTCTAGGAAAATAAGACACATTTTTAGTCAAGAGCTTGGAAATTAAACACAGGGAAAAGTCAGATCAAAACGAGATTCATGTAACAATAAAAGCTAAAAAGCTAGATAGAAGACAGGAAAATGATTCATAAAAATGGCACAAAATCGGGAATCTTTTCATGGAGTCATAGAAAGCCCAGTTAAAAGGGAACAACAAAAAAAGACAGTTCTTTTCATAAAAAAATTTCCATATATGGAAGGGTTTTTTTTTTTTAACTCTAATACATTTTCCATATTCCATTTATGATTCATTGTATTAGTACTGCCATAATTTTGGACAAAAATACATAGGGAGAAACATTTATTTTTGTGTTATTATTATTTGTAGTACTGATATCATAATTAAAATCTATCACAACTGAGTGTAAGCTGTGGAAGCTAGAAATACCTCAACTATGGACATACAAATGGACTGACTATATGCCAGTTTTCCAATGATCAGCCTAATCATCTTTAGGGAATATTGTCATTAGGTGATTAGTTTCCAAATGATGAAATTTGGTGGTCATAATTAGAAATAAAGCTGACTTTTATTAGTGAGATGACAGAGAATCTGTTGAGATTTTCAAGTTTTACTAACATCATCATGTCCTGGAAATTTCTGTAGAAACAAAGGATAAATCTCAAAAAATATTTATAAGAATCATGAAACGTTAAAGTATGATTTCTAAACAGTCATAGAGGTAAATGATGGAATTTTTGTGTAAAGGACAGTAAATAAGATAGTTTATTCATTTGGACATTTTATGTCTTTGGAAATAGTCATCCAATTCATTTTCTTTGTCAGCTGTATTGAAATATAATTAGGCAAAATAGTTTCTAATAAATATCTAAATTTACTCAATTTTTGTCAATTTTCTATTGTCATTTTAAAAATATTGATAATCTAGTTTTCTTCTGTTTAAAAAAGAAATTAGCCAATAGTTTTTCAAATGGAGAATGAAATGTTGGGAGAGGGGAGAAACATATACAACTGGCTTGGAAATATATGTGAGATATAGATTAATAAGACCCTTAAATATTAAGCCAAGTAATTTGTATTTTATTCTAGAAGAGCTACTGGAGCTTCTTAAACAGGGTAGTGATGTGAACGATGAATAATATGCATTGATGAAATACTTATAATGTGCCAAACACTATGCCAAGTGCTAGAGACACAAATACAAAAAAGTCTCTCCCTCTGAAGAACTTAAATTCTATCAGGTGGTGATAGCACATGAGAAGGAGTAGTAGACAAGAAAGGGCATTTTTGTTGGAATAGTCACATGAATGGTGAAAGAAGACACCAAGAAACTGAATGACACACTATTTCAAGAATAAGTTGTACCTTTCAGTATTTTTGACAGGACAGCAAGAAGGAAACCCCTGGCAATAACTGAATGGAATTAAAGTATGGTCCAGTTATTTGGGGTCAGCTAGCTATACCATGCTCTGTGAGTGTGCACATTTTCACTTAGCAAACATTATAATTCAGTCACAACACATAAATTTCAAAAACAAACAAATAAAAAAAATCAACAACAAAAAAGACAGGATTAAGTTACACAGGGCATGGTTTCTAGAAATTTGGTGGTTTAGAAGGCAGTGCAGTGATGGATAGCATGGCAAGGATTATTCTTTAGAAATATAATTTGGTGTCTATGTAGATGGATTGGAGACGATAGAGAGTAAAGACATGAAATCTGATTCAGAGTCTATTGTAATCATTTAAGAGAAATGTGAAAAGTTCCTCACTTAAAATGGTTTTAATGTGAGTGTAGAGAAGGTAATATAACTGATATAAGAAGTAATATAAGAGATATGAAAATGTTGTGCCACAGTTCTCTTTGATTATCAGTTTCCCAAATTGTCCTGACTCAGTTTCCCTAAATTGGTCCTGACTCAGTTTCCCTAAATTGTTCTGTCTCAATTTTTATAATTGTTCTGACTCTGTTTCCCTAATTGGTCCTGCCTTGGTTTCCTTAATTGTTCTGCTTCAATCCCCTTAATTGCAACCTCTCTCCCCCTAGTTCATGAAGACTAATATAACTCAGGGCTATTGCTCTAAAGTTATAAATTGTCAATGTGTAAACTCAGAAAAGGGAACTCCAGAAGTTGTGTCTGGAGTCCGACATTTTCTTAACTCCTAGTTTGTTAGAATTTATGGTCCTATCCCAGCCACCTGTCATAACCGGATTTATGGTTCCTGCCTGGAGATTCTTGCTCACCAGAGTTTGGACTGCACCACCACTACCACCATCACCACCCCCACGCTCCCACAGCCTTTGTTTAGCTATTGTGTCTAAATATGTCATGGAGTGTAATGGGCTGAGGCTTGAATTGATGCACTGAGGTCCCAAGCACATGAGGCTAAATAGTAATTGGACCATAATCTATTAATATATAAGCTTGGAGAAAGAATGGCCCCCGCCCACTCTTTGTGCAAGTCCTGATGTGTTGTATAGGAAATGACGATTTTGGTGGGTGGAGGCAGGGGAGTGGAAAAGGAAGGGGAAGGAGAGACTACTTGCATTGCGATTGCGAGGGACGGCCCTTCAGCTCAGGTCTCTCTCTGCTAGCTGGCTTCCTGTCGCAGTTGCCCATATTGCTATAGCAATCTTTCTTGCCCATATTGCTATCACAATCTTTATTCACCTCTTCACTTCAATAAAGATTGAAGATTTTTCCCTTAACCTGAATTCCTGACTCCAGCTGATTTTAAATACATGGTCATTACAATGGAGAACTCACATTGGCTGCTGGATGCTGGCTGGAGGCTGGATTCTTGGAGACAATAGCCTCATTCAGCCCTGGGACCAAACCATGGATCCTAATTTGATCCCAGTATATTTCTCCCATTCAAATAAAATGTTAAAAACTCTCTAACCTCTCTCTTGCCTCATTTCTCTGGCATTACAAAAGAGGAATCAGCAAGATTTGACAACACTTTCTTTTAGTGGAGGTGAGAATGACTATAAGTTTGTGATTCAGTGTGACAAGTATTCAATAGCCTAAAGGAACTATGTAATAGTGTATTTTGACAGACTATAATTTCAGTATCATTTAATATATGACATGACATCAAGAAGCAAAAGCCACATGAAGAGCCATATTTCAAAAACAAGGGATCTAAAATTTTGACTATCTTGGAAAGACACACTTAACCTAGAAAGTGTGACCAAGATGGAAGAGTTTCATGAATAAGTCTATATAAGAATCAGTTGAAAGAATTGTCAATATTTAAGCCTCAGAAGACATAGAAAAGGACAATAGCAATTTTCAAACAATGAGTTATTTGTCATGGGGTTAAGGGATTAGATTTCACCTTTGGCCCAGAGGTCAGAATTTTAAATTTATAAGAGATTTCTGTGCCATTTAGCCAATACATATACTTACATAATTTCCACTGTAATATATCTCTCAAGTAGTTTCCTAACCAAATGGCACAATTGGAAGCTATAGGTTAAAGCTGAAGAGATTAAATTCGATGAAAAGTCCCATTATAACATCTTTTCATGATGTGCAGGCAATTGTAAATCTAAAATTGAAAGGGACTTGCAGAATCTCCTTTATTTTATCATTCAGGAAGCCAAAGACTATAGAAATCTATTGACTTTTCCAAAGTCATACACTATGATATCATAATCATTATCACAATACAGGTCTTCTTCCATAATACTAGTACTATTTTCCTTATGACATATTGAGTTTTCATTTCTGTACATAGATTTCTGTACATAGTATGTACCTCAGAGAGAATGTAACCTTTTTGAAATAGGAACTGGCTCATCTTTCTCTTGGATTCACCAAACATAGCATTATGTTTTGCCTTAGGAAGCAATGACATAATTTTCATTGAATTGGATTGTTTACATATAGACAACTATATTGTGAACCTCTCTGTGTATGTGTGCATGTACACACACACACACACACACACACACACACATATATATAAAGTTTAAGATATCATGTTATGCCACAGTTCACTTTTATTGTCCTGACTTAGTTTCCCTAATTATCCTGACTCAGTCCTGTCTCAGTTTCCTTGCTTCTCAGTTCTGAATAACCTCCTCTCCCTCTTTAATAGAATACTTGATAGAACATCAGAATGCCTCTCCCCATCCCAAGCTATTAAAATATCAAATACTGTCTTGTCAAGATGCCTCTCCCCATGTCCAGGGTGCCTCCCCCTGATTATGTCATCCCCTTTCCAGAGGCTCACCTCACCCTGTCAACATCCCACTCTCAGTACCCTGACTCTGCCCCTGCCTCAGTCTACCCTCTGCATCTGAGCCATGGGAATATATGTCATTGAGAACTCCAATTGTTGGCTAGATTCTTGGAGATGATAGTTTCATTCAGCCCTGGGACCAAACATGCATCCATTGTTCCCAGTATATCTCTCCATTTAATAAATTATTAAATAGTCTCTGCATCTGAGCCATGGGAATATATGTCATTGAGAACTCCAATTGTTGGCTAGATTCTTGGAGATGATAGTTTCATTCAGCCCTGGGACCAAACATGCATCCATTGTTCCCAGTATATCTCTCCATTTAATAAATTATTAAATAGTCTCTAATCTCTATCTTGCTCAGTTCCAGCATTACAATCAGTACCAATGTGGTATTAAATTAAAAAGTATTAATTATTTTAAAAGTCAATATGTTTTAGGTTGTTCTTTGTTCAAGTCCTGTTTTGTATTCTCAAAAAAAAAAAAATGTTCCACTAGAGCATGTATTGGCTGGTCCTACATCAAGATGAAATGATTTCAAAAACAAAAAAAGTCTGGTGACAGACTAATGATTTATAATCTGAGAAAAGGCCTATCTAAATTTGAAGAGGTTCATCACTTGAGTGGTTCCAGGATGGTAAATTGTTTTCCCCCAGCAATTGTGCCAAACTATTTACTAAATCAAAGAGAGGCATTCAGTGGAGGAAATAGCCTCAAGGATAAAATTTCAGCTCCTTGAAATGTTGAAGGAAAGCAAAACTTCATCATGATTAGAGCCATCCAGAATTAATTGGGCTGCCTCAGGAGGCTGTGTGTGTTCCTCTTCCCTGGAGAATTTCAATCAGGGATGTAGATGGAATTCTCCTTTGGTCATGTGTTGCATTATATGACTTCAGAAGTTGCCTTCCACCTCCGGCTTCCGTGATTCACTCTGCTAAGATACAGAGGGGTTATGACTTGCATCAGTGGAGAAACTATTAAGTTCATTGACATTACAATATATCAGTGCAGTGACATTTCCCTTGGTGTTAAAAAGGTGGGCCAGGACAGGGGGAAAAGGATAGAAGAGACCAAAGAGAAAAAGAAACAGGATATTGATGTTTAATCTCTATTAGGTATTTTGCCATGCAAGGGAAAGGTGTTGACATAGCTAAAATAAAATTAAAAGATGAGCACAGGAATAAAATTAAGTTTTCTCAAGGACTTGTCAATTTAGAGTTCGATTTTCTACCAAACATCATGCTCCATCTTAATACAGCATTAAGTAGTCTGTCACATCTCATTTAATAAATCAATTCCTATTGCAGATGTTGGTTTCAAGAAAATTAATTAGTTACCACCATATCAAAAGAAACTAATTTGTAAAATTTCTCATACAAATGGCTTTCCATCTTCTTTGTGAGTGACATATGATAGTTACTTACACATATTCCCAGAGGAAAAATCTCAAAAATCACAAAGCATTTTACTTCTATAATCTACTAGATATGAGGAGTGCATATGGCAAAATCTGTCATATGA
Source organism: Antechinus flavipes (assembly GCF_016432865.1). Taxonomy (NCBI): domain Eukaryota; kingdom Metazoa; phylum Chordata; class Mammalia; order Dasyuromorphia; family Dasyuridae; genus Antechinus; species Antechinus flavipes. The sequence goes on from NC_067398.1 coordinate 604,871,671, forward strand.
ATATCATTTTTATTTGAAGGGAAGAGATGAGGGGGACCAATCAATAAGCATTTATTAAACTTTTATTGTGTGGGATAGTGACAGCCTCTACCCAAATAAAAATCAGACATTCTCAAGGCAGACAATCAAAGAAGATTTATTATAATCTTGCAAGAAATGGCAACTTCCAAAAGACAAGGCATCATCAGTAGAGGAGTGCAAAGCATAAGCTGCAAAAAAAAAAAAAAAAAAGAAATTCTATTAACCTTAACACAGAAACACCCCTCCCCTCATAGTCCTTCTTCCATGGGGTGGGAGTCCAGGCTCCCATTCTAAACATGGAAATCTACCCCAAAGAAAATTAGCCAATGGCATACTCTTTACTATATTAGGAACTTAATTCTAATGTGGGAAACAGTACAGAGAGAACAGCCAATGACATTTCCTTTATCATATTAGGAACTTAATGATGATGTGGGGAAAAGAACAAAGACAACAAGAAATGTATGTTCATCTAAGATAAGTGACCATCTGTGACTTTTGATTATAGCACAACTTGTTATTGCAAAGTTTTAAGTTATAATCAGAGTATAGGTTGAGGCCACATTTTTATGGGAGGTCTTCACTCAGTTTATCCCATTCATAGGAATGAAGACAGTTATTTCAAAATTGTGTTGTCTCTAGATAAACCATCTATAAATTCTATTAAAAAAATAAAATGTCCCCACATTTCCTGACAACAGACAGGAGTAATTTAGGCATATCAAATTTAAAACTTGCTTCTTTGTAACTTCTACTTATTGGTAAAATTTTATCCTTTAAATATAAGTAGATAAATTACAACTATGTTTACATTACATATGAAAGTCATTGAAATATTTGAAGTCAAATATAAAATATTATTTTTTTAGCATTTATTGAGCTCAAAGAGAATTTTAGATACATATTAAAGAATATACATTCTACAATTTAAACAATTGATGCAAGACTCTTCTCAAGCATTACCTTCTACACAAAAAACTCTTTACATCTCAACTCAACTAACTTCACTCTAAACTTTATGTATTTTTTCATCTATTTTCTCTTTCTCTTTCTCTCTCTCTCTCTCTCTCTCTCTCTCTCTCTCTCTGAGAGATGACTTCATCTGTGGACCAGACACAGCACCATTCCTAGAATAGTACTAACAAATAAATATTAATTGAAGTCTATTTTGCTTGTGATTGGATATATTTATTTCTTTGTTAGCTCCTGTGTATGCTTATTGTGGACTTAGTATTTGGGGGGAAGAGTAACAAGCTTTGATAACAATCAGTAATCAAAAGTTTTATTTGAACCTGAAAATCACAATCCCTAGAGCTATAATATTTAAGGGAGCAGATAAGTATAATTTTAGTCTAGTGTCCCCTCTTTCCAAGAAGAACAAAATGGGAAAATTTCCGGTTTCTCCTCTTCGTAAGAAGACTTTCTTGGAGAAGGGAGGCTGGAACCACTAGGTATTTCTATTCTATCTCCCTTCAAACCCATGCTATATGTGAGGAGACAGTCCCAATTACATTTAAATACCTTCTTTTGGTTCTTTTTGTAAGGCATGAACCTGTTAATGATAAAATCATGCTGACTCTAAGTGAATAATAATTCTTTGTATATGTTCACAAAAATATCCAGTAATTGTGGTGGTCTAAAGAGTGTATTATGAGTATGTATCCTTGTATGATAAGAGAATGAATCAATACCTTTAGTGGTTGAACAAAAATAATGTATTGTAGGATTGACTTGGGAAAGAAATTAGTCTTACAATATGGTCTCTGTGTGGAATTATGGCTGGTCTATAACCTAACTTCTTGTGTCTAATTTTCAAAAATAAAATTTACTATCTTCTTCTCACAACTTCATTTACTTCATTAACTTTTAAGACATACATTAACTTGATTTTGAGGATCATTTTATTTCTGCATTTCATACTCAGCAAGTAATTTTCTTGAATAAGCTATAAATATTTTATCACAATATGTTTGCTTATGGTTAAGTAACAAAGTATTCCATGAAATTAATATTTTATTTCTTTTCATAGAATAATGCAATGATTTCTGCCAATGAGAGATTTTCAAGGAAGACCTTGTATGTTCTAATTAAATAAAATTTGCTTTTATGTGTGATTTAATTTATATTGAAAATGTAAATATGAGAAGATTAGTTCTTCCAGTAGTTTTTCAATAAACTGATCACTGGAGAAATATCTCACATTAGGAAATTATTAAAATTACTATTTGTAAGAAAACATATTAGTGCTTTGTTAGTGGATCCGTGACTCAATGCAACTACTTCAGAAAGTGATTCAAAATTATTCAAGGAAAGGTATTAAAATATCTATATCCTATAATGAAGTAATTGTTTTACTCAGTACATATACACTAAGAAAATCAATGATAAAAGAAACCCCCACAACACTCACAGATACACACACAAACATGATAAAAATTAATAATCATAATAATTAACAATAATTAATGAAAACCAAACAAAAATTGATATACTTCAACTGAAGAAAGACTAATGCAGTTGTGGTACTTAAATGTAGTTAATATAAATTAACTGTCCAAAACAAAAAATATTGCCTATGAACATGTCCATGTTTCCCCTATCCAAAAAAAACAAAAACAAAAACTTTATCCTTTTACTCCTGGTATCTTCCCATTTCTCTTTCAGCCTTTGTCATGACACTCCTCAAAAAGGCCATACAAAATAGATGTCTCCAGTTTCTCTGACTTTTTCCCATGCTTAAAATGTTCTTCTTCTTCCACTCAAAATATTGACTTCCCTAGCTTTTTTAAAACCCAACTAAAATCCCACCTTCTTCCCTTAATTCCTCTTAATTTCTATGCTTTCCTTTCTTTGCTTATTTATTTATCCTGCATATAGTTGGTTTTGTATATTTATTAAATATATAAATCATGAATTCAGAGAAGCATGTAAAATTTAAATTAACTGATACAGAGTGATATTAGTAGAAGCAAGAAAACAATACACACAATGACTGCAGTATAGAAGAAAATGGAAAGGACATCAACCACAAAATAACTCAAAATGAATGCTGAAAAATTAGAAAGAATTAACATAACTTTGAAGGAAAAAATAATAGAATGCATTTCTCCCCACTTATTTCCATAGAGGGGAGATCTACAAGTAAGGACACATTGAATATATTTCTAAGACTTTTCAATGTACTGATTTATTTTGTTCATTATTTTTCCTCTTCTCTTCCTTTTTTTCTCTAAAATTGTATTTGTTTCATGTGGTGACTTTCTGGTGGGGAAAAATGAGTAATGCAGGGGAAATTTTAGAAGAAGGAAAAAAGGTATTGATAAAATTTATTTTCAAAAATAATATATGTAAATAGTTTTAAAATATGATTTTTTATCAATCCCATGCTCTTCTCTCTCCCCACTCCAACTACCACACAAAATCACACTAGACTAGTAATTATCCTTTTGCCACATGTATTCTTTAATCTTGAGTATATCCTTTTTTTATTCTAAATTTAACTGTGGGAAAGTGTGTTGAAGTATAAAGGAGAGTTGTTTTATACCAACTATTTCTACTCTAAAACTTTAGTAAATACCCATTTCTAAACTGATGCTCAATTTTTGAGGGGAAGGATAATAGTGAGTATTCAAACCAATGATATTAGAAAATCAATCATGACTCTCTAAGACTATTCCTGGAACTCTGTAAGGGAGATATGCATAGCCTTGTTTTGGGACCAGAGACTTATCTGTAACTATTGGACATGGGATAAGGATTTTCAGGGCCTATGCGGGCTTCAATGCTATGCTTATTATAAACTATGAAGGATGCAAAAGGTGATAAAGAGAAATGGCTTATCCCTTATCCTGTTTAATGAATTCATTATGCTACATAGCATAACTTTCTATTTCCAGTTCTCCATATTGAAGATGAAGAAAGAAGTTTAAAATATTTTCCAATATCTTAGGTTCAGCCAGAGAAGTCAATGTTTGCAATCTGCTATTCAAAAACACTAGATTAACTTTCTTAACTAACTCATTCCCAAACTACATTCATATCCCTGAGTTTTCATAAAAGAAAAATTGATTTCCACTTTCTGATTGAGGCACATAATTAATTCTGAAGACTGAACAATCTCCATCATTAAATGACCACTTCAATCTCTTTATTTTCGATGAACTAAAATTATTAGATAAAACCCAAGCCAATTTAGAAAATTAACTAATAAAATTAACAGAAGTTTTGTCACAAAACAAGTTGATGATAATGTAAATGTAAATAATTTTGTTTTATGATATATACAAATATAGATTTAGGAACTTCCCTGTAAGCTGGATTTCACTGTAGAAACTAATTAAAGGGGAATTACTATATTCATAAATATAAAAATATTTGAAATATAGAGTTTTGAAATGCAGACAAGATAGATATTTATGCTTTAAAAATGTCTGTCTTTATTTTTGATCACTTCTAGGAAGCCATGTTTGATTTTGTAATAGTGGCATCAATATCTATGTATTTTAGATATCAGAACTTTACCAGAGATTTTGACTATGAAAATGTATTTTCTATATTAATTGTTTTGCTTCTTAATTGAACTGTGATGGTTGTGTTTATGTAAGAATTTTATATTTTATTTAATTAAAATTGTCCATTTTTCTTTTGTAATTACCCTTACCCTTAGTTTTGTTCAGAATTCTCCCCCACCCATAATTGAAGAAAATCCCTATTCTCATTCTCCTCTGATTTTAATTGTAATATGATGCATTTAGTATGCAGTTCATAAAATACATTTTCATATAATATTATATATTGTTTTTATGTGAAATATTCTACTTTAGAAGGTAACATTAAGAATAACAATTGACATTTATGTGTTACTTTATGGTTCATCAAGTGCTTTATAAACATTATTCAATTGACACATTTATTTAAGCACTTGTTATGTTTGAGGAAATGAGTCTATAAAAACAAAATACTCTCTGCCTACAATCATATGCTGGGATATTATAATAGCTTTCTGATTCATTTCTATGTATCAAGTCTTTCCTCTATCTAAGACATCATCCACTCAGCTGCCAAAATTATTTTCTTCAAGCACTAGTCTGACCATGTCAGATTTTTTCATCTAAAAATTCCAATAACTTTCTATTAACATCAGGAAGAAGTTTAAAAGCTATTTTTTTACTTTTTAATCCACTCACAACCTGCCTCCTTTTTATGTATCTAGTCTCCTCACATTTTATTCCCTTCTACAATTTCTTCTGCATAGTTTGTTGAATGTTCACATGGCACTGACCTTAGCCAGATAATCTATACATATTAGATGTTAAATAAACCTACACTAAATTCCAGTGATGGGGCAACTCAGGTTGTTCAAGATAAAATGATTTAGTTAAGCATGTATTTAATATGTAATTTAATTGGTTCAGAAGTCAGTTTAAAACTTAGTAAAGTATGCCAAGGATTACACAAAAGAAATTGGAATTATTTTTCTGAGATTTTTTAAATTTTTTGTTACTAATAATTTCTTTTTTGTTTTTCATTTCATTTTTTATTATTTTTTTATTTTGAAAAAAATTTCTTTACAAGATTATCCCTTGCACTCACTTCTGTTCCGACTTTTTCCCTCACTCTCTCTACCCCTTCCCCCAGATGGCAAGCAGTCCTATACTTGTTAAATATGTCACAGTATATCCTAGATACAATATATGTGTGCAGAACTGACCAGTTCTCTTGTTGAACAGGAAGAATTGGATTCAGAAGGTAAATATAGCCAGAGAAGAAAAACCAAAATGCAAACAGTTTATATTCATTTCCCAATGTTCTTTCTTTGGGTGTAGCTGGTTCTGTCCATTATTAATCATTTGAAACTGAGTTAGATCTTTTCTTTGTTGAAGAAAATCACTTCCGTCAGAATACATTCTCATACAGTATCGTTGTTGAGGTATATAATGATCTGGTTTTGCTAATTTCACTTAGCATCAGTTCATGTAAGTCTCTCCAAGCCTGTCTGTATTCATCCTGCTGTCATTTCTTACAGAACAATAATACTTCATAACATTTATATACCACAATTTATCCAACCATTCTCCAATTGATGGGCATCATTATCTCTTTGAGGTATAAGCCCAGTAGTAGCACTGCTGGATCAAAGGGTATGCACAGTTTGATAACTTTTTGGGCATAATTCCAGATTGCTCTCCAGAATACTTGGATTCATTCACAACTCTACCAACAATGTATCAGTGTCCCAGTTTTCCCGCATCCCCTCCAACATTCATCATTTTTTTTTTCTGTCATCTTAGCCAATCTGACAGGTGTGTAGTGGTATCTCAGAGTTGTCTTAATTTGCATTTCTCTGATCAATAATGATTTGGAACACTCTTTCATATGAGTGGTAATAGTTTCAATCTCATCCTCTGAAAATTGTCTGTTCATATCCTTTGACCATTTATCAATTGGACAATGGCTTGATTTCTTATAAATTAGAGTCAGTTCTCTATATATTTTGGAAATGAGGCCTTTATCAGAACCTTTAACTGTAAAGATGTTTTCCCAGTTTGTTGCTTTCCTTCTAATCTTGTTTGCATTAGTTTTGTTTGTACAAAGGCTTTTTAATTTAATATAATCAAAATTTTCTATTTTGTGATTAATAATGATCTCTAGTTCATCTTTGGTCACAAATTTCTTCCTCCTCCATAAGTTTGAGAAGGAAACTATCCTATGTTCCTCTAATTTGTTTATAATCTCATTCTTTATGCCTAAATTATGGACCCATTTTGATTTTATCTTGATATACAGTGTTAAGTGTGGGTCCATGCCTAATTTCTGCCATACTAATTTCCAGTTTTCCCAGCAGTTTTTGTCAAATAATGAATTCTTATCTCAAAAGTTAGGATCTTTGGGTTTGTCAAACACTAGATTGCTATAATTGACTATTTTGTCTAGTGAACTTAACCTATTCCACTGATCAACTAATCTATTTATTAGCCAGTACCAAATAGTTTTGGTTACTGCTGCTTTATAATATAGTTTTAGATCAGGTATAGCTAGGTTAGCTTCATTTGATTTTTTTTTCATTAATTCCCTTGAAATTCTCAACCTTTTGTTCTTTCATATGAATTTTGTTGTTATTTTTTCTAGATCATTAAAATATTTTCTTGGGAGTCTGATTGGTATAGCACTAAATAAATAGATTAGTTTAGGGAGTATATTTTAATTATATTTGCTCGGCCTATCCAAGAGCACTTAGTATTTTTTTCCAATTATTTAAATTTGACTTTATTTGTGTGGAAAGTTTTTTGTAATTTTACTCATATAATTCCTGACTTTCCTTTGGTAGATAGAGTCCCAAATATTTTATGCTATCGACAGTTATTTTGAATGGAACTTCTCTTTGTATCCCTTGCTGTTGGATTTTGTTGGTGATGTATAAAAATGCTGAGGATTTGTGGGGATTTATTTTTTTCCTGCAACTTTGCTAAAGTTATAAATTATTTCTAATGGCTTTTTAGTAGAATCTCTGGGGTTCTCTAAGTATACCATCATATCATCTGCAAAGAGTGATAGTTTGGTTCCCAACTCCGGACTCTTATTGCTGAGGATAGTTGTCTTAATTTGCATTTCTCTGATCAATAGTGATTTGGAACACTCTTTCATATGAGTGGAAATAGTTTCAATTTCATCATCTGAAAATTGTCTGTTCATATCCTTTGACCATTTATCAATTGGAGAATGACTTTTCTAATATAATATTGAATAATAATGGTGATAGTGTGCAAGCTTGCTTCACTCCTGATCTTCCTGGGAAAGGTTCCAGTTTTTCTTCATTGCATATGATGCTTACTGATGGTTTTAAATATATGCTCCTGACTATTTTAAGGAAAAGTCAATTTATTCCTATCCTCTCAAGTGCTTTTATTAGGAATAGATGTTGGATTTTATCAAATGCTTTTTCTGCATCTATTGAGATAATCATATGGTTTTTGTTAATATGGTTTATTGATATAATCAATTATACTAATAGTTTTCCTAATATTGAACCAACCCTGCATTCCTGGTATAAATCCTATTTGGTCATGGTGTATTATACTGGGAATGATTTTCTGTAGTCTTTTTGATAATATTTTATTTAAGATTTTAGCATCAATATTCATTAGGGAGATTGGTCTATAATTTTCTTTCTCTGTTTTCAACGTACCTAGTTTAGGTATCAATACCATGTCTGTGTCATAAAAGGAATTTGGTAGGACTCCTTCATTCCCTATTTTTTTCAAATAGCTTATATAGTACTGGGGCTAATTGTTCTTTAAATGTTTGGTAGAATTCACATGTAAATCCATCTGGTCCTGGGGCTTTTTTCTTAGGGAGTTGATTAATAACATGTTCTTTTTCTTTTTCTGAAATGGGACTATTTAATCAATTTACTTCCTCCTCTGTTAATCTGGGAAGCCTATATTTTTGGAGGTAGTCATCCATTTCACTCAAGATATCAAATTTATTAGGATAAAGTTGGACAAAGTAACTCCTTATTATTGCCCTAATTTCTTTTTCATTGGTGAAAAGTTCCCCCTTTTCATTTTTAAGACTAACAATTTGTTTTTCCTCTTTCCTTTTTCTAATCAGATTTACCAAAGGTTTATCTATTTTATTGGTTTTTTCATAAAACTAACTCTTAGATTTATTTATTAATTCAATAGATTTTTTTTACTTTCAATATTATTAATTTCTCCTTTTAATTTTAGAATTTCAAGCTTAGTATTTGATTGGGAATTTTTAATTTGGTCTTTTTCTAGCTTTTTAAGTTTCAAGCACAGTTCATTGATCTTCTCTTTCTCTATTTTATTCAAATAAGCCTCTAAAGATATAAAATTTCCCCTTATTACTGCTCTGACTGCATCCCACAAATTTTGGTATGATGTCTCATCATTGTCATTATCTTGAGTGAAATTATTAATTGTGTCTATAATTTTCTGTTTCACCCAATCATTCTAATTATTTAGTTTCCAATTACTTTTTTGTCTATTTATCCCTAACTTTTTGTTGAATGTAGTTTTTATTGCATAGTAATCTGAAAAGAAAGCATTTACTATTTCTGCCTTCCTGCATTTAATTTTGAGGTTTTTATGTCTTAATATATGGTCAATTTTTGTATAGGCTCCATGAAAAGCTGAGAAGAAAAGTTACTCCTTTCTGTCACCATTCAGTTTTCTCCAAAGATCTATCATATCTAATTGTTCTTATATTCTATTTACCTCTTTAATTTCTTTCTTATTTGTTTTGTGGTTTGATATGTCTAATTCTGAGAGTGCAAGATTGAGATCTCCCACTATTATAGTTTTTCTGTCTATTTCTTCTTGCATCTCTCTTAACTTCTCCTTTAGGAAGTTAGATGCTATACCACTTGGTGCATATATGTTTAATATTGATATACCTTTATTGTCTATAGTACCCTTTAGCGAGATATAGTTTCCTTCCTTATCTCTTTTGATTAGATCAATTTTTGCTTTTGCTTGATCTGAGATAAAGATGGCTATCACTGCTTTTTCAACTTCATCTGAAGCATAACAGATTCTGCTCCAGCCTTTTACCTTTACTCTGTGTGTATCTCCCTGCTTTAAATGTGTTTCCTGTAAACAACATATTGTAGGCTTCTGGCTTTTGATCCAGTCTGCTATCTGACTCTGCTTTATGGGAGAGTTCATCCCATTCACATTTATGGTTAAAATTACTTAATTCTGTATTTTCTGCCATCCTAATATCCCCAGATTATGCTTTTCTTTTTCTTGCTTCCCTTACCCCCTTCCCTAGTATTAAGTAAACTTATGTGTCCCACTTGCATCCCGCAGCTCTCCCTCTTTAGGATCCCTCTCTCTTCCCTTTGAATCCCTTCCCCTTTCTTGTACTCTTCCCTTTTACTCTTTTCCCTTTTCCCTTTGCCTCTCTCACTTTTTAATGAGGGGAAACAAGATTCTCTGTAATACAAATATGTCAATTATTTCCTCTTTGTGCCAACTCTGATGAGAGTAAGATTCACACAATGTTCCTCCCCCTCTCTACATTCACTCAGATATGATAGGTTTCCTTTGCCTCATCGTGGGATGTAGTTTCCCTCTTTTTATCTCCCCTTTTCCCTTTTTCTGACAGTATCCCCTTTCCATTTCTACTTCCCTTTTTTATGTTATATCAGTAAAATCAAATTATACATGTGGTTTTTATGCATATCCACAATAGAAATACAGTTCTCAAGAGTTCCTTTAACCTTTTTCTACTTCTCTTGAGTCCTATGGTTGGATATCAAATTTTTTGTTTAAATCTGGTTTTTTCCTTAGAAACAAATGGAACTCCTTTATTTCATTAAATGTCCATCTTCTTCCATGAAAAAAAAAATGTTCAGCTTAGCTGGGTAGTTTATTCTTGGCTGGAATTCAAGTTCTTTTGCCTTTTGGAATATCAGATTCCAGGCCCTTTGATCCTTTAATGTTGAGGCAGCAGGATCCTGAGTGACCCTTATTGTGGCACCTTGGTATTTGAATTGTTTTTTCCTGGCTGCTTGTAACATTTTTTCTTTAGTCTGAAAATTCTGAAATTTGGCTACAATATTCCTCGGAGTTTTTATTTTAGCATCTTTTTCAGAAGGTGTTCGATGAATTCTTTCAATGCCTATTTTACTTTCCAGTTCTTTTAATTCTGGGCAGTTCTCTTTGATGATTTCTTGTAAAATAGTATCTAGGCTTTTTTTTCCATCAAATTTTCAGATAGTTCTATGATCCTCAGGTTATCCCAAATATCTTTTTTTTAATATGACAAATCTTAAGCTTAATTCTTCTGGAGTTGGCCAGATTAAAGACTTACACAAAATAATTTAAAGTGGTATCAAGATGATACCAACTTTTCAAAATTCTAGTGGATGCAGTAATCAACTGATTATCTGATTTGGGGCTATAATCGCTGGAGGTGGCTATAGAGAGAACATATCAGATAGCATTTAATGAGCAATATTAGAATGCAATTATCCCTATCACTGATTAACAGATTTTTCTATATCCCTGAATGAATAATATAAAGTTTTGTGTGGTTTAGATATCCCCTATATTGATAATATGAGCCATGAGCTTATAAATATAGTCCACATAATACCTTGTTTGAGATAAAAATTGGAACTTTTATGTATGTAGGGATGTACTGAAAAGATTCTTTGCATGGATTTTTTAAAAAATTGGATTATCTAGTTTAGAAGCTCTATTAAAGACAATGATTCTACAGAGTAGTTCTAGTGAATTTTACTTGAAAGTAATGCAAAAAAAAAATGACTTTTGTGTTACTTGAGTTATTATATCTATAGTTTTACTAAAAGAAGTATAATTTTTGTATGTAATATATTAATTATAGTGCATTGCTAAATGATGGGTTCCTAACTCATAAATCTCTTTTATTTTTATTTGTTTTTGCTTTTGAACAGATCTATATTACTTTCCTTACCTGAGATCTTTATTAACTACAGATATGTCAGAGAATGTTTTGCCTCTTGGCTTAAAAATCTTAAGCAGGTCTACTTGCATAATCCCAATAATATAATTTAAACTATTTTGGCATAATTTTCTTGGAATAGCATGTTTAATCTTTTAAAAAAAAACATTTGTTATTCTAAACGTCCAAATAATACTATTTTAGCTGTCATTTATATAATCTTTTAAAGTTTGCATAATGCTTCTCATCCCTCTCCACTTTGATTCTTATAACAACTCTAGGAGTTTTAATAAAACAAAAGACTAGAGTATCAATAATGGATATAATCTGAATTTCCATTGTTTTTAGAGATAATACACCAGTAATACTGGAGATGTTTTCCCATTTTATTTAACTTGAAGAGAAACTTATGTTGGTCTTTTTTATATTTAGTTGTTTTACATATCTTTTCAAGTCTCAATTTAACATTACATTAAGAATTTGAAATTCCTAAAATATGAAACATAAGGTACTTAGATGCAAAATTTTAATATATCTGCTTAAAAGACAAAAAAAGATACCAGTTCATTTCTTTAGAGGTCATTCCTCCTTTCCCTCACGTAAGCTGTTTACATATTGTACTTGTTTTTGTTTTTGTTTTTTAATAGACTCTCAAGCCCAGGGAGAAAAGAAGAACTATTTCTATGGAAATATTCACCTTCAGAAAAGCAGAAAACCAGCATCTTTGCTGTTCCAAAAAAGCTTTGGATTTGTATCAGTTGGCTACCCTGTAACCAGACTGATTGATATTTAGAAGTTGAATATTTTGACACTGTCTATTATTTTACATTTCTGTTTTCTCACAGACTTTGAATTTTCTATGTTCTATTAAATGATGAATGATTCTACATCACCTTCTTTTATAACTAAGCATCTATTATTTATGCCTCAGGGAACTAACCAGCAAACAAAACATCTTTATCTCCCTCCCCAGTATTCAGAAAGAAATGTTTAGAGAATAGAACAAGGGAAACTTAGAGCTTGCTTAAAAGGTACAGGTTTGTAATATACTTCTGAGTGCCGGTTTTTGCTGTTCTTCCACAAAGAAGTAAAGAAAGGACAAGGAGATATAATACTATAGTTTCTGGAAGGAGCCTGAATAATTCAAGTATGACTAAGTTTGGTCGAGGCCTGTTCTAACATTCTCAGACCTATGGGGATTCATCGCTATAGAGTTTAATCTTTCATTATAATTTATTAAACATTACCATTCTCCTCACAGAACTGAGCAGTTTATCTATTTGCACTCCCTTACTGTAAACAAGTTGTATACCTCTACTTTATTACTATCAAGATTAAGAGGTTATTTAAGAGTATTAAATCTGAACTCTCTCCATGAGATGTAAATTTTATCTGCAATATTCCTAAGAAGTGGCCATCCAGTAATTAATCATACATGTCCATTGAGGTTGAACATAACATATTAGGGCAGTTTTAATGATTAGAAATTTTTTTCTCCTTTATGTTGAGCCCAAAATTACCAGTAAACTCCAAATTCTCACATCTTAGGTTAAGCATTTATATTTTATCCCTTGTATACATAGTAATCATTTCAAATATTTGAAGATAACTAATGTGCCTCTGTTCAGTCTTCTCTTTTCCAGGTTAGTCATACCCATTTCTGGGATCTTATCTAAACATAGCATGATATGTAGTTCTGAAGTAGCTAAGTGGTACAGTAGATGGAGAATTGGACCTGGAATCGGAAAAACCTAATTCAAATCCAGTCTCAAATATTTTCTAGCTAAGTTATCCTGGACAAGTCATTGCCTCAGGTTTCTCCTCTGAAAAATAGGTATAATAATAGCACCTATGTCCTAAGTTGTTGAAAAGATAAAATAAGAAAATGTTTTACAAGTGCTGGGCAAACCATAAAACATGAAATAAAACATGAAACAGCTATTATTATTCCACTGTGGTTCTGCTTTGAATAATTCTAGCTTTCATTGTACCAAATAAATGCTTCATCAATGATTAGACAAAATATTTCAGATGCAATATGACAACAGCAGAACATATTGGTACTGTCACATAAGCATAGATATTTTTATATGCAAGCAACTTAAAAGCAAATTAGGTCTTCTGGCTTCCAAATTAAATTGTTGATTTATATGGAACTCACAGCTCAGTAGAATGCCTCTCTTTAATGCAATTGTTTTAGCAATATCACCATATCACATTTAAGAATACTATATTTCATTTTTGGAATTTTAAAATATATCTTAAATTCTGTTTAAATTGATACTTGAAAAAAAGTAAATCAACTAATAGAAAGTACAATTACATGAAATAATTTTTCCTTCAACTTAACTAAAATTCCAACTTTATAAAATAATTCTTTGGTGATTTGATGGATATGGTATTGAATACATAAATTAATTCTAGTAGATTTATTTTCATGATTTCCATTCTGATGTTTAATTGTGAAGTTTTAATTTGTTCCTTTTTAGTTTCCTTAAAAAAAAAAAAAACTTGGTTAAAAGTCAATTAATTGATCTGCTCTTTTTTTTTTTTATCTTTTATTGATTTATTCATTTAAACATACACATTTTCCACTAGTTACTTTGGCTACATACCACGCATTTTGGTATGTTGTTTTATCAATTTTGGTTGTCATCCTTCACTTTAATGAAATTACTGATTATTTCTAAGATTTGACCCTTTTTATTCTTTAGGATTTGATTAATTTGATTTATGCTATCATGGGTTTTTTAAGTGAAAATTTTTATTACATTATCATTTTAAAAGGAGACATTTGATATTTCTGATTTTTCTGCATTTTGTTATGAAATTATTATACCCCAATGCCTGATCAGTTTTTATGAAGGTGCTATGTACAAGTGAGAAAAAGTACAAGCCTCTTTTTTATTTCCATTTAGTTTTTTACAGATGTCTATCATATGTAACTTTTCTAAAATTCTACTGTTTTCCTTGACTCTTTTTTTATATTATGTTATAATTTATCTAATTTTGAGAGGGAAAACTTGAGGTTGCTCCCTATTAAAATTTTTCTATCTATCTCCTTATGCAACTCATTTCACTTCTTAAAAATTATATGTATATATACTGAACTTAAAAATTATATTATAAAATGGCAAGGATCAAAACTATTTGGTATTGGCTAACAGTGTGGTAAATTAGTGGAATAAGGTAGGTACAAAATAAATAGTAGTAAATAACTATAGAAATCTACTGTTTCATAAGCCCAAAGAATCCAGTTTCTGGGATAAAAACTCATTGTTTGATAAAACTGTTGACAAAACTATAGAATAGTATAATAGAAGCTAGGCATACCTCAATATTCCACACCCTATACAAAGTTTAGGTTGAACTTTAGACATAAAGAGTAATATAAGAAAAATATAAGATATAAGAAAATTAAGAGCAAAGAATAGTTTGCCTGTCAAATGTATGGAGAAGGGAAAGTTCTAAGACCAAATAAGAGATAGAGAACTTTATAAAATGCAAAATGGATAATTTTGATTACGTCAAATTAAAAAAAAAGTTTTGACACAAATCCAACAAAATCAAAATAAGAAAGAAAATAGAAAGCTGATAACATTTTTAACAGCCCGTGTTTCTGATAAAGATCAAATTTTTCAAAAGTATAGAGCAGGGGTCCTCAAACTACAGCCCGCAGGTTAAATGCGGCCTGTTGAGGACATTTATGTGGCCCACCGGGTTATGGCAAAATCAGACTGGAAGTGAGGTTCAACCTAAACTCACTTTAGCAACACACACATCCAGCACTGGACTGAGGCAGCAGAGACAGAATGTGAGGCAATACCAAGGTGAGGTGAGTTCCCAGGCCGGGGTGTGTGGTGTGGGGAAGGGAGAGAGATGCAGAAGACAGAGAATTATCTGCCCGCTGCCTTGTACAGTAACGGCAGCCACCACAACAGACAGGCGCGAGGGAGGTACAATGCATGCTGTGCATGTCATGGTTGCTGCAGGGGGAATTCACTGCAGCAGTGAAGGTCGGAAGCAGACTGAGAAGAGTGGGAGAAAGAGTGCGGGAAACAAGGCATCACAGCTCAAAGGCAGCTTGGAGGAAGTTGGGCATTGCAATCTGTATGTCTCTGTGTGGGAAAAGTTATTGCTTGTATATTGTTTTTATAGCACTGTGTATATATATATATATATATATATACCAATATATTTTACTAATATTTTACTAATAAAATTTGGTATTTTACTAATAGCAATTTGGAATCCCTAGAAAATAATGATGTCAAGAAAAAGAAAAATTGACTCGGAGTATAGGATATTCAAAGAACAGTGGACTTATGATTACTTTTCATTCAGTATAATGAAAGAGCTGTATGTCTGATATACCAGACACTATATTCTGTGTTCAAAGAATATAATGCCTTGAAGGATTATACTCAATTTTTCTGGGTAGGTTAGCCTTGATTAAATGCTTAGCTCTTTTTCTTCTGGAATATCAAGTCTGAGTTCTTAACTCCTTTAAGGTACCTGAAAAAAATGTGGCCTAATTATGATTCCATGATATTTGATTTATTTGTTTAGATACTTCAAAAATGTTCTCTTTGGTCTGGAAGCCCTAAAATTGAGCTATAATGTTCCTGGAAATTTTAATTTTAGTATTGATTTAAGATGGTAAATCTTAGATTCTTTCAATGTCTATATTACCCTTTGCTTCTAGGATATCAAGGCACTTTTTCCCTGATAATTTTTTGAAATATGATTTATAGGTTGTTTCTTTGATCATGGCTTTCAGTTAATCCAATTAATTTTCTAAATTACGTTTTTTGAATCTATTTTCTAGGTCAATTATTTTTGCAGTGAAATTTTTCACATTTTCATTTATGT
This sequence comes from Antechinus flavipes, assembly GCF_016432865.1. Classification (NCBI taxonomy): domain Eukaryota; kingdom Metazoa; phylum Chordata; class Mammalia; order Dasyuromorphia; family Dasyuridae; genus Antechinus; species Antechinus flavipes. The sequence continues at coordinate 604,888,018 of NC_067398.1, forward strand.
TTTTATTTTTTTCGATTTTTTAAAATCGTTTTATGGAATCATTAGCATCCAATTTCTTAATTTTAATTTTTAAGGTATTATTTTCTTTAGTGAGCTTTTGTACTTTTTTCCTATTTGGCCAATCCAGACAAGTGGAAATTAGTAGGAGAGCAATTAAGTGAATATTATGATAATGGTCCTGATTTAATTCCTAAAGAAACATTCTTTACATATAACAATACAATTGGCTTTAGAAATTACATAAGTATTAGAATAAGGGGAAAGAAGAAAGAACAGGAAGGGGATGTTACTAAAAAAAAAAAAACATTTGAAAAGGATGAAAAATTAGACAAGAAAGTAGTTAAGTACAATTCTGATGAAATTAAGAAATGTGGTGTTTCACAGAAGGAGCCATTAGGGCATTTCCCTTCTCCTGACCTATCCCCTCAATTAACCCTTCATGGGTGGAGGAAAAAGGAGAAGGAGGAGGACAATGCTTTCAGTGTGTTAAAGTAGGGCATCTGAAAGCTCAATGTTAGCATAGAGATAGAGTGAGAAGACAGGGTGAGAGAACAAGACCCCAAACCCCATGCAATAAGGATTTGCACAGGGCCTCAAAATGTAGACTGACCCAGGGAAATGAGAAGCAGAGCCCAGCTTCAAGACCTCAAACAAAAAACATGTGGGACATGATGGTAGCCAAATTTACACCCAGAGAGTCTTCAGAAATTCAATACCCTGATATGATCAATCAGCAAAAAAGCAATCAAATGGGAGAAAGGAATTACAATTGGTGAGAATATGGGTCGTTTTTTTGTTTTTTTTTTTAACCAAACAGAAAGACAGTGTCCAGTGTGAGCAGTTCCAATGTACTCATCAGGTGATGTGGAGAAATACAGAAAGTGATGAATGGAAGGGACCAGATAAGTTAACTGCTTGGGGAAAAGGGTTTGCTTGTATTTCTACAGATGGAGAAGGAATCAGATTGGTGCCAACAAGTCGTATTTACCTTGTCCATCAGAGAAAAATCGAAAAAGAGAAAAATCTTAAAACAAAGGAGAAGACCTAAGAAACATCTGACACTCAAAAAGCATGGCTGATAATGAGGCTTATAGAACTTCAAAACCTGCAAGAATCATTGGATTCCTTGAGATGAAAAATTGTTGGTAACACTGCTGCAGAACTTCAAAACCAGCAGGTATCATTGAATTCCTAACATATGAAGCAATGGACAATAAATTGGTTTTGGACTATTTCTAGGACTTATGGACATGTTGATTCTTGTTGTTTGTTACATCACTACTAGCCTGTGTTACTATGTGCTTAAGTAATAACTCCTATGTTAGGGATTTATGTATACCTGTTTCAAGTGAGACCCTTCAAAAATCCACTAATCTGGTTTGATTTCCCCATTTCCCTTTGGTGTTTTCATCTCTCTTCCTGAGACATCAGGTAGGGCATGATCAGCTCCTTTTTTGAGAAGTCAGGAAGGGCATAATCACCTCCTTTTTGGGGTTCTCAGGTATGATCACCTCCTTTTTTGGGGTTCTCACCTCCCTGAGAAGTCAGGGAGAGCATAATCAACTATGTTCTAAGACAAAAGAAAGAGGGAGATGTTATGAGCCAGAACTCTATACTTGAAATAAGGATTCTTACAAGGTGCTAACTAAGTGAAATTGATAAGATAATGGTTATCTAGTTTAGTATGGTAATTAATCTGCTGAAATGAAGGCTAGTCCAGAGACCTCCAGAAAACCAACCAGAACACTACAACCTCGTCTGCTTTTTAAGTTGTTATTTTCTTTATAGAAGTTTTGTACCCCTTTGCTTATTTGGCCAATTCTATTTTTAGCATATATTTTTAATTTTTTTTTCAAAACATGTATAGATAATTTTCAACATTCACCCTTGCAAAACCTTGTGTTCCAAATTTCTTCCCTTCTTTTCCCCTACCCCCTTCCCTAGTCAGTAAGAAACCCTATATGTGTTAAATATATGCAATTCTTCCATACTTATTTTCACTTATTATCATGCTATTCAAGAAAATCAGATCAAAAAGGAAAAAAAAAATGAGAAAGAAAACAAAATGCAAGCAAAAAACAACAACAAAAAAAAAAATTGAGATACTATGTAGGGTTTCACACTCAGTTCCCACAGCTGTCTCTCAGGCTGCAGATAGCTCTCCATATAACAAGATCATTGGAACTGTCCTGAATCATCTTGAATCATATAATTTTGTTGTTACTTTACAATGTTCTTTTGATTCTATTCCCTTCATATATTTTTTCTTTATTGTTTTTGCGCCTCTTTACCAAGCTATAGTAGTTTCATGATTTTTTTCCCTCATTCTCATTTATTTACCTAATTTTTCCTGTGCCACTTATTTGTCATTGAAGATAAAATTTTGATTCTTCTAGGAATTTTTCCTGGACTCATGTCCAATTCACAATTTCTATGAGACTTTCCCTAAAGCTGTTTTGATTATATTGTCTTCTTTTGAGTTTCTTTTGATTTTTCCTTTCACCAAAGTACATTTTTTTAATGGTCAGCTTTTTTTTTTTTCTAGTTTGCTCATTTTTTCCAACCTACTTTTTGATTTTGAACTTTTATTAAAATTTATTTTTTTTCAATGTGGGAAAGGCACACTGTCATGTTCTTTCCTTTTGATTACTAGAATATAGAAAGCAGCTAGATATATAATCATACTTTTTAACAATAAATGTAATACTTGCCTCAGTGCAAAGGGTTAAAAGACAAGAACCAAAACAGTAGAAGTAGAGAGATGACAAAGCATTCAGAAAAAGACCAAGATACAATAGACAAATGTCATGAAATTTATTCATTAGAGTCTCATCAATTTTTATTTAAAAAAAAATTACTCAGAGACATCCAAGTCTTAGCCACTATCCATTTGCATTTTTTTCTATTAATTCTCTGACACTAAGGGTAAGACATCTGAAGTTAAAGACGTCATCAATAATTTATCTTCTTGTCTTCAGTCTCCCTAAAATGAGTATGATGTTTAAAATACTAGTTCTTTCTGCTGTTGCTTTTCTTTTTTTTTATTAAAGTGTTTTTATTTTTATTTATTTTTTTAATATTTTATTTTATTTTATAATAACTTTATATTGACAGAATCCATGCCAGGGTAATTTTTTTACAACATTATCCCTTGCACTCGTTTCTGTTCCGATTTTTCCCCTCCCTCCCTCCATCCCCGCCCCTAGATGGCAAGCAGTCCTAAATATGTTAGATATGTTGCAGTATATCCTAGATACAGTATATGTTTGCAGAACTGAACAGTTCTCTTGTTGCACAGGGAGAATTGGATTCAGAAGGTAAAAATAACCCGGGAAGAAAAACAAAAATGCAAATAGTTCACATTCGTTTCCCAGTGTTCTTTCTTTGGGTGTAGCTGCTTCTGTCCATCTTTTGTCAATTGAAACTCAGTTAGGTCTCTTTGTCAAAGAAATCCACTTCCATCAGAATACATCCTCATACAATATCGTTGTCAAAGTGTATAATGATCTCCTGGTTCTGCTCATTTCACTTAGCATCAGTTCATGTAAGTCTCGCCAAGCCTCTCTGTATTCATCCTGCTGGTCATTTCTTACAGAACAATAATATTCCATAACATTCATATACCACAATTTACCCAGCCATTCTCCAATTGATGGGCATCCATTCAATTTCCAGTTTCTAGCCACTACAAACAGGGCTGCCACAAACACTTTGGCACATACAGGTCCCTTTCCCTTCTTTAGTATCTCTTTGGGGTATAAGCCCAGAAGTAACACTGCTGGATCAAAGGGTATGCACAGTTTGATAACTTTTGGGGCATAATTCCAGATTGCTCTCCAGAATGGTTGGATTCGTTCACAACTCCACCAACAATGCATCAGTGTCCCAGTTTTCCCGCATCCCCTCTAACATTCATCATTATTTTTTCCTGTCATCTTAGCCAATCTGACAGATGTGTAGTGATATCTCAGAGTTGTCTTAATTTCCATTTCTCTGATCAATAATGATTTGGACCACTCTTACATATGAGTGGTAATAGTTTCAATTTCATCATCTGAAAATTGTCTGTTCACATCCTTTGACCATTTATCAATTGGAGAATGGCTTGATTTCTTATAAATTAGAGTCAGTTTTCTATATGTTTTGGAAATGAGGCTTTTATCAGAACCTTTAACTGTAAAGATGTTTTCCCAGTTTGTTGCTTCCCTTCTAATCTTGTTTGCATTCGTTCTGTTTTTACAAAGGCTTTTTAATTTGATATAATCAAAATTTTCTATTTTGTGATCAGTAATGGTCTCTAGTTCATTTTTGGTCACAAATTTCTTTCTCCTCCACAAGTCTGAGAGATAAACTATCCTATGTTTCTCTAATTTATTTATAATCTCGTTCTTTATGCCTAGGTCATGGACCCATTTTGATCTTATCTTGGTATATGGTGTTAAGTGTGGGTCCATGCCTAATTTCTGCCATACGAATTTCTAGTTATCCCAGCAGTTTTTATCAAATAATGAATTCTTATCCCAAAAGTTAGAATCTTTGGGTTTGTCAAACATTAGATTGCTATAGTTGACTATTCTGTCTTGTGAACCTAAACTTTTCCACTGATCAACTAATATATTTCTTAGCCAATACCAAATGGTTTTGGTGACTGCTGCTTTCTAATATAGTTTTAGATCAGGTACAGCTAAACCACTTTCATTTGATTTTTTTTTTCATTAATTCCCTTGAGATTCTCGATCTTTTGTTCTTCCATATGAATTTTATTGTTATTTTTTCTAGATCATTAAAATATTTTTTTGGATGTTTGATTGGTATAGCACTAAATAAATAGATTGGTGTAGGGAATATTGTCATCTTTATTATATTCACTCGGCCTATCCAAGAGCACTTAATATTTTTCCAATTATTTACGTCTAACTTTATTTGTGTGGAAACTTTTTTGTAATTTTGCTCACATAATTCCTGACTTTCCTTTGGTATATAGATTCCCAAATATTTTATGCTATCAACAGTTATTCTGAATGGAATTTCTCTTTGTATCTCTTGCTGTTGGATTTTGTTGGTGATGTATAAAAATGCTGAGGATTTATGGGGATTTATTTTGTACTGCTGTTGCTTTTCAAAGAAAATATTAAAGATAGACTTAAGCATTGAGTTTCATTAGGATATTTCAGGAGGAGAATTTTTTTTAAATTTGTGTTTATGTTATGCAGATATTTGTCTTTTTATAATTTTTTTTTTGGTTTGATATAGGCTATAGTCAGGAAGGAAAATTGATTTGTTTGTCTGTCTGTAAACAAATCAAGTCTTTCCCATTGTTTCTCTTTCAAAGCCCCAAAACACACCAATGCAATACAGTGGTATCCTTTTGTTTCCATGATCAGATTATTCAAGGAGAATTGTGGGTTAGAGCTAAATCAAGATGGTCGGCTCCATTTCTCCACCTTACTTTCCATATGTAAATATCCTGAAAAAGCAAAAGTGCTGAAGAGTAAATGATATTTATGTTTCAGAATACACATACACACACAAAAAAAAAATAGATTACTTCAGGCTAGACAGACCTATTCAATATCTTCTGCATATGCTTCCCAGTGATCAAGTTCTGAGTCAAATTAAATGATTCTAGGAATATATTTTACAGATTATGCTGTTATCTCACCAATTTCAAATCTAGAAGAGTTTTTGCTGTTGTTCTTTTTGTATGTCTATTTGTTTTTGTTTTTGTGAATGGATGCAGTTTATCTTCTTCGAGTATATCAACATTCTCTGAAAAGAAATGTGAGATAATGGAGGATTCTATCTGGAAACAAAGGGAGGATTTAAATGACTGAATTACACAGAAGAAATATAGGTAAGATTTATATATTGATGCATATTAACATACACAGGTTTAATAATTTGAAACTGCACTAAGGTTTTTGAAACATTGCGTATAATATGTAAGTGTGTGTGTGTGTGTGTGTGTGTATGTGGCAGTGCTGGTGGTATAAAGAGAACTAACTTTTGCAGTCACAATTTCAGACAATGAGTTCTAATTAAGGTACCTTTTATTACTGGATTATTTAAAAAAAAAGTATGAGAGAAACAGATCTAATGAGAAGGAGTTACTCAATTGCATTTAAATTACACTAAAATGAGTGTAACATATATTCATTCAGACCTAAATATAGACACTCTGAAGGCACTTCTTTGGGCTCTTCTGGTAAACTCTTGTTTATTGTCTTGTACTATTTTTATGGCATCCAATGATTCTGACTCTTAATAAATAATTTGTGCTTCATTTAACAATGAAAAGGCTTGCTATATCTTCCCTTCTGTCATAGACTCTGTAATATTTCTATCATCATATACTAATCTTGGCTATTAGGGAAATGACCAATATAAGAAGTTTTTTAAAAAATGAATAGAAGATAAAAGCCTTAAAGAAAATAATAATACTCCCTGGAACAACCTGTTCAGTCGAACATAATCTCATTTGCCTTTATTTAAAGAGAACTTTCTGTGGTATTTTTTGTGGTAATACTGAGAGGAGAGAGAAATAATTTTAAGTAAGTTATACTGTCAGTTCTGTGAGTTTCAGGAGTTTAACTGCCATGAAAACTGACTTTCATCACCCTTATCTTCACTCATCATTGCGACTGACAGGATCTGGCAGAAGGCATTCATTAAAAACTGGTAGTTCAAATTGTAGATGTTTTCTACAAACTTGCAAAGCATGTCATTTAAATATATATATATATATATATATATATATATATATATATATATATATATATATATATATATCTTTGCTCATTACAAATCTCTTTGGAGCAAATTTGTATGTGTGTATACATGCACTTATTCTAAGTTCAGAGCTTGTATAATTCCCATAGTCTTCAAGCAAAAGTTTTAACAGACTCCTTAAACATTTAACTGTTCTGCAGAAACAAATATTGTAATGGATGAAGTTCTGAAATGATGCTATATTGCAGCATCTCCCAGGAAATTAATCAAAGTCATTCTTTTCTTTATTCCTCATAAGAAAAAAAAATTTTTGAAAATGCACTTATTGTGTTACTGTGGGAAAAAAACATTCATTAGGATGCCATTTTTCTTGATTTTAATGATTTTAAATGAGGTGAGTCACAAAAATGAATGTAGTAAATGTCTTTCCCCTCAAGATGACATTGTAATGATTCTCCAGCACAAGAGAGTTCAATGGACTGGGTTGAGATGAGGAATAGACCTTTCTAGAAAAACTCAAGTTCTATGACATCATGATAGAGCTCACAAATATCTGAATTTGCAAGGGATTCTCTTTGCAATAGTCAAAAATGTAGGTAATGCAATCTTTCTCTCTGTCTCTCTCTCCCCCTCTCTCTCTATCTCTCTGTTTCTGTATATACATATATACATATATAGACTATCTTCCTATTTCTCTATTTGTCTATGATATTGATACTATATTAATTTATATTATTAGAAGTCACATATAAAATAAATAAAATAAGTAAATAAATATATCATCTGTGCATGTATACAAAATATGAATTTATGAACATATTTGACAGACAAGGAACCTGAGACTTACAAAGGTTTAGTCAATTCCCCAAGGTCTCATAGATAGTGGTAGACAGTACTCAAATCAAAGTGCAGTGTTACTGTTATTTTTACAATAAAATTATTTTTATTTTTTTCTTTTTATATTGAGTTCTAATATCTTGTTCCCTCCTATCCCTGCCAAATCTACTGAGAAGGCAAGCCATATTACATGAGCTATATTTGTTAAATCATAAAAACATTTCCATATTGGTAATATAGGTAAAAGAAAAACAGAAGTAGTGAATGAATGAAAGGAGAAGTAAAAAACAAAATTTATTTCATTTTTATTCAGAGTTCAACAATGCTGTCCCTAGGAGTAGATACTGCCCGCCTCCCCTATCTTTAATCCTTTTGAATTATCTTAGATCATTTCATTGTTCAGAAAAGTCAATTCTTTCCCAGCTGATCATCATTTTAACATTACTATTATTGTGCACAGTGATCTCCTGGTTTTCCTCACTATACTTTGCATCAGCTTATGTTCTTTCCATATTGTTGTTTTTTAAAACCATATCCTTTGTCACTTCTTGCACCACAATAATATATAGCTGCAATCATATGACATGAGTTGTTCAGCTGCTCCCAAATTGCTGAGCATCCCCTCAATATCTAATTTTTGCAACCACAAGAAGAGCATTTTTATGTGTGTGTGCGCAGGCGTATGTGTGGTAAGACAACTGGGGTTAAGTGACTTGCCTAGAGAATTAGGGTATGTTAGGAAGTGTTAAATGTGTGAGGCTGAACTTGAGTGCAGGTCCTCCTAACTCCAGCACTATTGCTCTATCCACTGCACCATTTAACTGCCTCTGTTATATTTTTGTGCTTTTCCTTTTTCTTTGATCCACTATTAGCATTTCTGGGTCAGAGAGTCACAGTTTTATAGTCCTTTGGGCACGGTTCCAAATATTTTCAGAGAATGGTCAGACTAATTTATAATTTACCAAAAGTTTATAAGTCTCTATTTTTCCTTATCCCCTGCTGCATCTATCATTTCTAATAGATGTGAGGTAGTACCTTAGAGATATTTTATTTTGCCTTTTCCTAATCTTTAGTAACAGAGTATTTTTTAAAATATGACTATAGATAACCTTGATTTTATTTCGTTTTGCTTTCTGAAAACTGCCTACTTATATCCTTGAACAATTTATCAACTGGGTAATGGCTCTTATATCACTTATATATTTGGAAATGAAGCCTTTATTAGAGAAAATCATATTTTATATTACTTCATTGTTTTTATTACTTTTTAGCAAAATGATGTTTCCTTGACTATCACTTTTGATAAATCTATTTTTGCTTTTTGCTTTGTATGAGATGATAATTACCTCTGACTTGATTTTTTACTTTAGCTGAAGGAAATGCTGTTCAAACCCTTTTTATGTTTCTGTCACAAGTGTTTCTCTTATAAACAACATATTATTAGATTTTATTTTTAATCCATTCTGCTATTATTTTATTTTAATATTTTAAGGGTGAGCTCATCCTATTTACATTTATATTTATGATTGCAAATTTTGTATTTCCCTCTTTCATTTTTTTCTTTTTTTGGTCCTCTTTCTTTATGTTATCTGTCCTCAAAAGTCTGTTTTGCTTCTGGCCACTGCCTCCCTTAATCTATTTTCCATTTAGTCATTCTCTCTCTACTTCCATCTCTCTTGTCTTCTTCTATTCCTTTTCCCCTGTTTGGTAAGAGAAACCTCTATACGTGTGTATGTGTGTGTGGGTGTGTGTGGGTGTGTGTGTGTGTATACAAAGTACATATCTATCTATTTTTTTGACTTTGAACCAATCCTAATGAAAGTGAAGTTTAAACATTGCCTACCAGGCCCTCATGTTCTATTCAGCTCTAAAAGTTCTTGTGTATTTCCTTTTGGAAACCATCCCAACATACTTGGCTCATACTCATTTCCTCTGTCTACAAAGACTCATTTTATTTGCCCCAATAATAATAATAAAGTTATTAGAGCTTACATGTATTATCTTCCCATATTAGAATGTAAACAGTTTAACTTGACTGAATCCTTTTTTTAAATTCCATTTATTCTTTGATTCTATTGTTTAAAAAATATATTTATTTTTATTTGTTTATTTGCTTAATCCTTTTTTTTTTATTTATTTGTTTGGCTCCTTATTTATTTATTGGCAAGGCAATTGGGGTAAAATTATTTGCCTAAGATCACAACCTTGGAAGGATGACATTTGAACTCAGGTCCTCCTGACTCCAGAGAGTTGGTGCTCTACCCCCTGCGCCAACTAGCTGCCCTTTATTTACTTTTTTTGTTGGACCCCAGATTCATTAGCTTCTATTTTCCTAATTCTTATTTTTAAGAAATCATTTTCTTCAGTGAGCTTTTATACTTCTTTCCATTTTGCCTATTAACTTATTTTATTCAATTAATTTCTGTTCCCTCGTTGTCATTGGGCTAATTCTGATTAAGTGCTTTTTTCTTCTGTATTTTGTGCCTATTTTATCACTTTATTAATTTTTTCAAAAAAAATTTTTTGCATCAATTTCATTTCATTTCCTTTTTTTTCCCCTTTACCACCCTTCTCTTTTTATTTTACATAGGATATTCTCCAATCTTTCCTGGTTGAATAAAATCTGAAAAATTATGAAGCAAATTTGCATATAGTGGGAGGTACTTGTTAAGTTTTAGATTATCCAATCCAGAAACTATTGGTTTCAGAATTGAAGAAGGATTCATAAGGTTGATACTGGATTATTATATTTCCTCTCTTTTATATTTCTACTCCACATTTTCAACTATCCACACTGATAAAGATGTTTATCTTTAGCCATCTATTCTGATTATTATTAAAATTGTAAATTGCTAATATTTATAATTAAACTTTTTTTTACTCATACAACATTAACTTTAAAATGTAAATGTATAGGTGAGTATGAAAAAAACCTAAGTTGTATTTTTAGTTCCTATTTCCATTTTTATTACAGAAATACAATTTAGCATAATTTTCTTAGTCTGTGCCTTTTGAGTATTATATCAAAAAAAGAGTATTAATAACTCAATGCAACCTATACCACTACAAAATCAGATAAACTCATGTGTTTCCATGGCATCAAACAATTCAATTAAATTTCAGGAGACTAGGGTTTAATATGAAGATCTAAGAATCACTTGCATTGAGGGGATATTTGACTCACTAGAAATTCAAGAGATCATACAAAACATAGTCATTTGTGTTCATTTAAATGAATACAAATATAATGTCCTACTATTTTTAAAATCTTAAAGTCAGATAATTGGAAATTACTCAGACAACTTTTACTGAATTTTATAGTTTTTATCAAAAGTTTTTGCAATATTCCCAATGAGTGAGCACCTAGTCTCTGGATGAAGCATTCTTATGGGGGAGAATCCAATACGTCTTAATGCCATCCTATGTTTTTAGGAAAATTAGGAAAAATAGGAAAATAAAATTCTAAAATTTCAGAAAATTTTCCCTTATATGAAGCAAAAATCTGCTTCTTACCACCTTCTTCTCTTTACCCTTCCTCTGTCTTCTAGCTCTAAAAAAATCCCAATCTCTTGTTCACCAAAATTGTGCCAAATTTTATAATGGCTGTCATCTTCTCTTTGTATCATTCTAAAGACTAATTTCAGAATATCCAAGGATTCTTGGTATGAGGATCCTAGTCACTTAATATCTTGTTTGTTCTCCACAAGGTAACCTCCAGTCCTACCTAAATCATAGTGCTCAGAGTGAAAACAATGACCCATCCATGTTTACAGGGAAATTTACAACAAACCAAACAACTATCTTATTCTGGATACTTTTATTTTTAATGCAAGTATAATTGTATTTTTCTCAAATATATAAAAATTAGGAATCTCTGATCATAGTAAAGAGCAACATAGCTCCCTGAAACACATAAAAATTATGTGCTTTCCCTGGAATCTCATGCCGAATAAGTTTCAAATCTTTATCTTATTAATTCAAATTGATATTATGTTACATTAAAATACCTTGAACTTTCTTTTTTAGCATAAACTCTTTTTAGACAAGCTTCAGAAGTGTTGCATTTAGAAGTTTGATCATTGAAGCTATGTTTGTATTTATCCCTACTTAATTCCACCTCATCTGATTTTTTCTTCATTCGCATGTGAGGATCATCATGTTAAATTTTTTTAAATTCATGGCATTGAAAACCTAATAAATATATAATCTAATCTTTCATCCAAGCTTGTGAGAAAAACATGTTGAGCAATACTTAAATAGAGATTTTACTCCAAAGTGATTTATTAATGACTACATTATAACTCTACTCATTAAAACACTTCTGTATCCAACTCTATATGTGACTGCCAACATCACACCACTCCATCTTATTCATTATACTCTCATAACAAACTGAAAAAATCTAGGAAAAACTAAAGTCTGACCTGATATAGTTTTGATTAAGCCATTGCTGATCACTTGTGAATCACTTCTTTTTGAACTATCCAGTATTTTTTTTAAAAGATATGATTTGTTGCTCAATATAAATCCCTTCTAAAAACTTTTCTTCTTCTTTACCAATATTTCTGTTTTAGTTTAGATCTTGATTTTCTTCATTTCTTTTTTAAGTCAACTTCCTCTATAGAATTTTAGTTCATAAGATAAAATTTCTACATTCTCTGATCCTTTTGTAATACATATTCCTAAAACTTGGGATTTATTTAAGACTGAGCATTTTTCTCTCTCAATTTTTCCAGAATATTTTAGGTATAATAAAAAATTCTACCAACATTTTCAAAATTTCAACACTAGTGAATAGCTGTTCCTTGTTGCTATGAATCATATTATGAATACTGTAATTTCAGGGGCAAGTAGGTGGTATAACTGATAGAGCATGAGCTCTGAAGACAGGAGCAGGTGAGTTCAAAATCTGGTTTCAGATACTTACTAGTGTTGAAAGTGAGCAAGTCCATTAAGTCCAAATACCTCAAAAAATAAAATACTGTAATTCCATCTTATTTTTTTTTACCTTTAAAAGAATAAAAAATATAATTAAGCCAAGAAATTAACAACTGGGTACCCCTTAAAAGAGAAAATTCTAACACACATACAAAAAAAAAGACCTGAAGTTCTTTATGATTATTTTGTTATTCCTGTACTATTCTTGTTTACTGAATGATTCATGAATTTCCACATTCTGGCATGGTTGTCTGTAGTATATCCTAATGGTAATACTACTTCTGTTTCTTCTTCAATCGATCTTCATCCAATGCTGTCCATTAAGATTTTACACTTAACTCCTTGGATTACTTCACAATATTAATCATGTATGTCATCCATAGTGCTACACCAGGATTTCCTTTGTCCTTCCATACTATTTGCCATGATAATATCATAAATTCTCATGTTTTTAATTATCCTCTTTATGCTGATGATTCTCCAGTCATGGTCCCATACATCTTAGTCTCAGTATTACCTTTGAAGTTAAATTTGCTTCTCTGCACTTCTAATTTATCTTAATTATTATCATGTATTTTGTTCTTCTTTGGGAAAAAAAACAAACATTATGAGTTTTATTTATTTATTTTGGGGAATTTATATCCTTTAAATTATAATTACTCTATATCTATATTGTACAATGTATTCATTGGCATCTAACTTGATATATAGACAATACACACACCACACCCATACCATATTTTTCTACTCTTTCTTTTCAGTTAAAAATATTTTATAGAAGAAATGAAAGATGTTGTTATGAAATGCTTTTTTTCGTGCTGTGGATTCACATTAAGGTTAGGTTCATTCCATTCTTGGATAAGAGTTCATCTTTTATGTAATTTAGGCTATCGTTGAGAAATACAGATTCTATTCCAAGACATTATTATTTTATCTATCTTGTTTTTCCACTTTTCAAATAATTCTCTCCTTGAAGTCCTTGCCTTTGATGGGCATAAGTAATGAAAACATTACTTATGCACCTAAGGTCTTCGGTTGCTTGCCAAGGATTTCATAACTCTTAGCAATGCTTTCTCTGTCCTATTATCCTTTGAACCCACATGAATCAAAAAAAAAGTTGATGATAATAGTTGTAGTAATAATTATCATTCATATAACACTTTATATTTTGTAAGGAACTTAACATTTATTATCTAATGTAATCCTCACCATAACTGCCATATGAGTGCTTTTAGCACACCTATTTTATACAACAGAAAACTGAGGCAGTTTTTGTTATTTATTAGACTCTTTAGTCAAATAAATGCCTTATCCAGAGTCTCACAGCTAAGAGATCTAACCTAATATTTGAACTTGTCTTCCTAATTCCATGGCTGTTGCTATAAACTATTTTAGCCAGATTTAATCACATTTGCCACACATCCAGAAATCCTTCATCACATCTTAAATAAGTGCTTATGGAAGGCAATAGACATAAGTATGACTAATGTCAAAATAAAAAAAAAAGATCTTCAATAAGATATCACCAACTATCACTACTCTCTTTTTCCCCTTCTGTCTCTTCCTGTATGTTTTCTTTGTTTTCCTCTAGATTGGTGGATCCACATCATCAGTGCTTTTGATTTAGAACCCTTTGGGGAAAACTACATATTCTTACTCTGAACTGTGATTGCTTCTTCTTTGCTTTTTCTTCTGTGCCACATTCTTTCACCCATCAATCCTCTATTATAGGTCTAGATTGCCCATTTACTCTTTGATACTTTCTTTACTTTCACATTAAAATCAGTTTTAATTTTTTTTAAAGAACATTTCATTCTCTCAGTCTTCAAGATCCATTTACAATCCATTCTAGAAGGGACATGATCTTGCAATTTGGGAATACATAATTACTAACTCAGGTGTGGATGAAAAACCATCATAGAATACTTCAAAAAGCTAGTACTGATTTTATTTTTAAAAATAAATCATGGGGCAGCTAGGTGGCACAGTGGATAGAACACCAGCCCTGAAATCAGGAGGACCTGAGTTCAAAACCGACTTCAGACACTTAATACTTCCTAGCTGTGTGACCCTGGGCAAGTCACTTAACCTCAATTGCCTCAGCAAAAATAAATCATATTCCCCAGTTGATAAATGATTAAAGCATATGTACAGACAATTTTCAGATGATGAAATTAAAGTCATATATGGTCATATGAAAAAATGCTTTAAATTTCTCTCATATAGGAAATCATCTTTTAATTCCCAAATCATACCAACATTGTGACTCTTGATGATAAGATTAATTACTTTACTAATAAATATTCACTAATTTCTTTAATTTCTAACAATTTATTCATTATGATTTGAAGATATTGCTGAGTTTTTAAAAGCTATGATAACAGAAGACAAGCTCTTAAAGCTTCTCTCAAGAAACAAATACTTCAGAGAGAATCAATATCATCAGTGTCATCACCATATTGGTCAGAAAAGTATGGATTGTTAATGTCATATAAGTTCATTAAGATAGTTTAAGATTTAGAGGTTCTGTAGTTTTTCTTGGTAGTGAAGTTGTCATGTTGAATTAAACATATTTCCTTGTAATTTTGCTGTAATTACATCAGAATTACAAGCAAAATATAACAGAATTAGAGATTATTGCTAAAGGAGAAAAAAAAGACAAACTAAGACTACATAAACATAAAAGGAAAGGAACTTCGTTATAAGTTATAATACCTGAGTTTAATTCTAACTGTGATACTAACCCATTAAGGAAATTTTGACAATTCTTGACAGTTCTCATCAATGAGATGAGGGGGGAAAATCAGATTGTTCCTCAATGTTCTAGATTTTGTATTATTCCAACCATAAAAAGAATTCATCTTTGATTGAACATTTATTTTAAGAAAGGTTTATAATACAATGTAAAGGAGATTCCTCTTCAAACACAGGTAGGATTACATGACCACTGAGGTACTAATCAAGACAAATTCATGTGTGGAGTTATATGAGACAAAGATATAAAACAGATTGGATTCTGATAGGACAGCTTAACTTTCTTTTTCCCCAAATCACACATTCATATTGTTTCCTGACTTTGTTCAAAGCATGCCATTTACATTTATGTCACTTTTTTCATTTGGTTAATGATTTTTTAATGCTTCTCAAGATTATGACGCTACTCTATTTTGTGACCACTTACAAACCATGTCACTGCAAATATGCAAATCCTTCTAACTCACTTTTAGATATTGTCTCTCCATTACGTATCTTCAAATAAGGAATTATGTCAATATAGTTAGATTTGTATCCCCAATTCTTGCCATAAAGTTTCACACATGGTAAGCACATAATAAATATTTTTCTTTATTTATACATTGATTTGTTCAGCTCAGTTTTTGAAAAATTATCCATTCAAATTTATTAAGCATTTATACTATATCTGGAACTGTGCTTAATCCAGAACAACATAGGTAGAGTTGTATATGTTTAAGTGAGATATCTCAAAAGCTTCTTCTGAGAGGAGAGGGGGAAAAGCTTCTCTTTGCTTTTTCTTATTGTCCCAATAGAGCTAAGAGAGAAGTTGTGTCTGAATTTGGAGAATATACTTTATTTCCAGAACAACCCGAGTAGAAATGTATCTTGATAACTACTAGAAAAGACAAACTTCTCTGCATTTTTCTTTATGCATGTGTATATACATATGCACATATATATACATGCATATGTGTGTATATATATATATATGTGTGTGTATGTATATATACATACCATGTATATATCCATATTACCTTACGCTTCTTAAAAACAAAATTGGTTGTGCTATCACATTAAGTCCTTTAAAAATTCTGAGATGTCAAGAAATATGAATAATATTCACAACATTTCTAAAGGTCCTTACCACTGGAGGCAAAGCAAATATTGCTTTCAGCACTTGTATGTCAACTAATAAACTGAAGTCCTTTGAGAATGACAAGGACACAGAATTTATTGTTGTTGGTTTTGTTTTGTTTTCTTTCTTTTTTTTTTTTTTTTTTTTTGTTTTGGTTTTCAGCACCATCCCAGAAATTTTGCAAAGGTTTCTGTTTTATTAGCAAAATTGATCTTGTTTTTAAAGGTCAACAAAGTAAAGACTTGACTTTGCCTTCTAAGCATCTCATGAGAGACACTATTGGTAAGTCAATTAGTCTACTTTGCAAGTTAACCCTATATAAATTTATAAGTTAGGTTTTATCCCTTCTTTGAAAAAGACTATCATATCAGAAATATGCCTCAATTACCAAATGTTTAGCTTCTTAGTTATAATGAAGGGAATATTTAAATTACAAATAGCAATTTTTAGAAAATCTTATTTTTTTCATGTCTGACTCCTACAAAAGGAAAGCTTAGCAATAGATGCTTGTGGCATCCTTGAACTGAGAAATGTGGGACTAAATTCAATAGCACCATTTTCTTAAGATTACTTTGATAAGGGACAGCTAGGTGGTTCAGTGAATATAGCACTAGCCCTGAAATCAGGAGGACCTGAGTTCAAATCTGGTCTTAGACACTTAACATTTCCTGCCTGTGTGACCCTGGGCAAGTCACTTAACCCCAATTGCCTCAGCAAAAAAAAAAAAAAAAAAAAAAAAAAATTACTGTGATAAAAATTTAGTTCACATATCAGAGTTCAGCTTAGAAAAAGAATAATCCACTATTATAATCTTTGCTACTCATAGTTGAAAAGACTGTAGAGTTAGAATGAAACTTGGTAATCGTCAAGAATGGAGGGATGAAACACACTGTCCACAACACTCCCTGTCCACAACTCAACACTTCTCAATAATAATTGAGAGCAGGGAGCCACAAAGTTTTCTGAGGAGGGCTAAATTAGCCCAGGTCAGAAATGAAGCAGATCAAAGTTCACATGCCAGAGTAGGTTCATGACCATTATTAGTCCTATTGTATTTGTATCCTGGGCAAGCTAGAGAGATCTAATTTTTAATATAAATATATAGTATAGAGTATAGATACATATGTTATGTATAAATATAGATATATAAACATCATGTACATATAAATAAGCCTATATATGTGTATAAACATAATATATTTCTCACACATTACTATAAAAAATACAACATAGCATAATGTTAATTACAAAGTAACAAGTTAGAAATCTAGCTAGATTAAGTTAGAAAATGATCAAATGGACGACTTGACTAGAGAATATGACAAATGTGAGTAGTCTCACAAATTGCTTTTCTTCAATATTAGTTTAATATATTATTGAGGCCAAAGAACCACAGACTGAAATGACATCAGAACCCAACCACAGATAATACTGTTTCCTTTGTGCAATTCTTTTGATGTCCTTGCTTCTGTCAGTCACTGATTCTCAGAAAGTCAGCCTCCAGTTGTGGCATGTGGAGTACCACACACATTTCCACAACCATTTCCCATGATTTAAATGAGATGTGACATGCCATTAATTTTGCCTTTAGGAAAACTTCGAAGTGTTTCATCACATGACCAATAACATGTTTTATGCCAGAGTGCTGACCAAAAAGAAAAATAATAATAATAATTTGGGTGACTGTAACCAGTTGCTATGCATAAGACCTGACTAGCCCAATAAAACTGTGTCAAGATCATATTATCATAAAGTACTCATTTTATTGAAGTTACATTGCTAGCGTCTTAACTGTACTAGTAATCAAATTTTGCTGTATTCTTCTGCACATTATCTCTAAGGCAATACATGTGAAATCGGTTAAACTTCCTTATCCAAAGTGGCTCAAGGCCATTTTTCACAGTTGTAAAGTGGTGAATACCATAGCATGCCACTTGATACAGTTCTGGAGGACATAACATTCCATAAACACCTTGTCAACTATTGAAAAGTAGCATTGGATTTCATGAACTGAATTGGTAATTTCCTTCTCAAGTGTATGTAGCACTGTGATGGATATTACCAGTCATATTTCAGGCACAAATTTCATTGGCAAGCCATTTAATAGGATGAAGTTGGTTACACATATATTAGTATTAAAAGTTCAGAAGAACTTCAGATTAAAAATTCAGAGGTTCACAGTTTCCAAAAAAAAAAAAATCACTAAAAAGTTTCATTTGTTCTAGAACTCATAACATACCTAGAACACCCTAACTGTGCTTATGCAACCATTGTCCCAATATGTAGACATTAAAATCAACTAGACTTGTGATAAAAATGTAATCAATTTGTGGAGCTTATTTTTATCCAATACTCCCTAGGGATAGGAAGCATAGGGACTTTGTATTGGGAAGCATTGAGTTAAAATCTTGTCTCTGACACTGATTAATTATGAGACCCTGACCAAGTGACTTGCCTTATCTTAGCTTCATTTTCTTCATCTGTAAAATGAGGATAATAAGAGTATCTACCATTTAAAATAATGGTGAAGTTCAGATATCTAATATTATGAAATTCAAATAAAATGACATATAAAATGCTTTTTAAACTTTAAACAATATGTACTTATTATTATTGTGGGTACATATAACATATGCAGTTTCCAATGAGTATATCATGAATCAATCAACGATTCAACAAACATTTGATAAATATCACTATGTATCTGATACTGAGGATACAAGGACAAAAGATAGGAGAGAGGAAAAAGGAGGGGAAAGAGAGATACAGAGAGAGACCAAAACATAGAGGGAGAGACAGAGATACAAAGACAAACAAGGACAGAAACAGAGCTAGGCAGAGACAAAGAGAGACACAGAGAGACAGACAGACAGAAACAGAAACAGAGAGAAAGACATAGACAGACAGACAGAGACAGAGAGAAAGACAGAGACAGAGAGAGAGAGAGAGGCACAGAGAGACAGACAGAAACAGAGACAGAGAGAAAGACAGAGACAGACAGACAGACAGAGAGACAGAGACAGAGAGAAAGACAGAGACAGAGAGAGAGAGAGAGAGAGGCACAGAGAGACAGACAGAAAGAGAGACAGAGATAGAAAGAAAGAAAAAGACAGAGAGAAAGAGAGAGGTACAGAGAGAGAGACAGATAAAGACAGAGACAGAGAAGACAGAGACAGATATGCAGAGAGAGACAGATAAAGACAGAGACAGAGAAGACAGAGACAGATATGCAGACAGAGATAGAAAGACAAAGAGAGAGAGAGAGAAGAGAGAGAGAGAGAGGCACAGAGAGACAGACAGAAAGAGAGACAGAGATAGAAAGACAGAGAGAGAGAGAATGAGAGAGAGAGAGAGAGAGTAATTAACACAATATAGATAGAACTAGGGATAGCTAAGAGGCAAAATGTGGCTAGGGCACAGGCCTGGAGTTAAAAAGATTCATTTTCCTGGGTTCAAATCTGGCTATTTGTTTACTAACTGTGTGAATCTGGACAAGTTGCTTAATCCTATAGCCTTAGTTAGTTTCCCTATAAAATGACTTAGAGAAGGAATAGTAAAACTACTCCAGTATATTGCAAAGAAACCATGAAATGGAGTCACAAAGAGTCAAATACTATTAAAAAACTATTGAAAAAAAATAGTCTCTAATCATATCTATCTTTATATGCTCATTAATAATATATGTATACATATTTAATATATGTGTAAGTATAACTTCTAAGATACAAAGTTATTTCTAGCTACTGGAAAACAGGGAAGCTTTCATATCGACAGTGTCACTTGACTTAAATCTTAAAGGCAACTAAGGAACCTAAAATATAGAATCAGGATTAGTGAAAAATTTTAAATCCTGTTTAAAAGTTTTATAAGATTATATTCTTTATTTTGGATCTATCAAAGAAATAGCTATGATCTACCTAAAATTAATTAAGATGTCTGATATAGTGTTCATTTATGATATTCATTTTTTTGTTAGTTATCTTTTTTTCTGAATTTCAAAAAAATATTTAAGCACTAACTACTGGCCTAGATGCTAAAGGTGAATCATTCCCATGAATAAACTTGCATTATACTAGGGAGTTATAGCATACATTTGAAGAGATTAATTCAAAATAATTTGAGGAATAAGAAAACATAAATATTTAGAGGAATCAGAATAGACTTCCAGCAAGACCCAGTACTGATCTAGAATCTCAAAAGAAAATAGTGATTCTGAGAGGGAGAAGTAAAAAAGAGTATATAAAGGCATGGAGAATAGTTTGGGCAAGATATGGGAGACCAAATTTCAGTTTCCTAGAACAGTCCAGTAAGCTAATTTGAGAGGAATATGCAACATGTCAGAGAACAGAATGAAAAGGTATTCAGAAGTCAGATTTTATAGGCCTTTAAATGCCAATTGAGGTTCATGTTTTATCCTAATAGCAATAGGTAACAATAATATTTGTTTGGTTTTTATTTTCCTTTTTTTCCTTAAATGATGGGATGAATTAAAATAATTTCTAAAGTCCTTGCTCAAGTTAAACTTGTATGACCCATGAGAATCTTTACAATTCTTTATGAATTCTCAAAATCCAGATGGTACATTGATAAAGGCAGTGAATTTGTGAAGCATTCTGTATTCAGCACAAATTTACATTCAAAGTTTCAATAATATTAATAGCCAAAACTGTATTGTTAGATGTGTCATTAATTTTCTTAAAGATAACCCCAATCTTCTCAATATAGTAACCAGATGAGCCATGTCTCAAATAATTGAGATATTAATAATGTAAAATACCAGAAGTTTAAAGGGATTTATAATAGAAAAGATAATTTAGAATCAGAATACTTGGATCCAAAACTGAATTCTGATTTTTAATATTTTCCATGACCTTATAAAAAATATCCCATTTATTAATTGATAATAGCACCTACCTTACAACAGTTTTATACATACACACACATACATATAAATATGTATGTATGTGTGTATACATATATGAATCATAATACACAAATCCTAAAACAAACAAAAAAAGTATTTGCAATACCATAAAGTGAAATACTACAGCAAGATAGTATTGATAAATAATGTGGTAGGAATTCAGCAATCAATAAAATAATTGTTTAGTAAAGCTTTTTATTCAAATAACTACTTTGTGCAAATAACAAAGAATGATAAACCACAGTTAGTGCTTTCAGGATGCTTGAAATAGAATGAGAAATATGTAAATAAAAGAGAAATAGCAATATTTTATATTATTTTTGTCTCTTTTTTCAGATCTACCAAAGAATTGACCTCCTTTTTATGAAAAAGAAGTCTTAGAGGCTTATCTAAGCGAGTGGTTTTAGTAAATTCATCGTGGTTCATGATTTGAACATAGGTTATCTTGACTCTAGTGCTGAAAACCTCCCTATTCATTATTGTCTCTAAATAGTAATATTACATATTCCATTTTCTGGACATTAAAGATCTTTCCTATAAAGCAAAGAAAACAATTATTTTTTTTCACAGTCATTTCAGCAACTTGGACATTTTCCTGCTCAATTTATAATTCTTGGTTTCATTCTAGATAGTTGAGATTGCTTATAGTCTGACAACCTGACGATTCTAGAGGTCCTTCCTGGAAATGTCTATGTAATAAGATATGATTAATTCACTAAGATGCAGTATCATTGAATGGCTTGTCCAAAGAATTTCAAAATGTAGGCCTGATTGTGTGATAGATATATGAAACAGCAAAACTTTCCTCAAATTAAATCTTCATATGAATGGTGAGGATGGGGACAAAGACTAGATCTGTGATTTCACTGATATAAAAAAAAATCTTTAATTAAAAAAAAAAAACAAAAACAACCTCCATATAGTATTGAAGACTGTCATTTTCCCTGAAAATTAAAGAAATGCCTAGAGCACTAAGAGGTTAAGTGTCTTTCTTTCAGGTAGCTGATGAACATTTAATAATTATTTTGTGTATAACAGTCATTGTGCTAAATTTTAGTGATTCAAAAATTAATCTTTGCTTTCAAAGAGTTCACATATTAATGGATTACATGACATATAAATAGCTATCTACATATACATCATTTTAAAAATAGTCTTAGAGGGAAAACCTTAGCATTAAGAGGGATTAGACAAGATATGTTTTTGTGAATCTGTTAGTCAAATGTTCATTAAGCATTTACTGTAAGATAGTCATGCTAGGCATTGTAGATTCAAATGAAGCAAAAGACAATCCTTGGCCTCAAGGAGCTCCCAATCTAATAGAGAAGAACAAAAGTAAACAAATAGGTATAAATGAACTACATAGAAGAAAAAGTAGAAATCATTAAACAAGGAAGGCACTAGATTTAAGAGAGCTAAGGAAAGGCCTCCTGAAAAAGACAAGATTTTATTTGAAGTTTGAAGAAAGCCAAGAGGCAGAGATGAGCAGGGAGAACATTCCAGGCATGCAGGATACCAAGAAAAAAAAATCCCTGAAACTAGGAAATGAAGTATCTTATTCCTGAAATAACACCAAGGCCAGTGTCACACTAGCAAAAATATATGGTGGAGTGTGGATTAAAAAAAAAAAAAAAACTATAAAGGTTCTGAGTGTGTGTGGTGGTGAAGGTACTAGATTATGGATAGTTTGCTCATTAAGTAGAGGATTGTGTTATCTTAATGTGACAAGAAGTAGTTACTATAGCTTAATGAGGAGTAGAGAGGAGGAGTGTTATTATCAAACCTACACTTGAGGAAAAATCACCATGGCAGCTGAATGAAAGGTGAAGGGGAGTAGGCAATACAATCAGTAAGCTATTGCAGTAGTCCAAGCATGAACTTATGATACACAGACCAGGTTGTTTGCTGCCTGAGAGTAGAGAAGGGGATGCATTCAAGAACTATTGCAAAGTTGAAACTGACAGGCCTGTCGTAAAACAATTGAATATGGAGATGGATGAGAGATAGATAATGAGGAGTCAAGGATGAGACCTAAGGTAAGAGCCTGATGGACTGAGAAGATGGCTATTGTTCTTAACAATAATGGGCAAGTTAGAAAGGTGAAAGGGTTTTTTTTTTTTTTTTGAAAAGTTGAATGTAAAAAGTTTACTGGACATCAAGTTTTAGATGTCCAAGATTGTAAGTGGAATTTGAAAAGCAGAGGGAAGCCAAGAGACAGAGATGAGGAAAAAATTCCAGGTATGGAGGACAGCCATTGAAAATAACTATGATAAGGAAATTAAGTATCATGTTTATAAAACAGCAAGCAAGCTAGTGTCAATGAATTCAAAGCATGAGAAGGGAAGTAATATACAAAAAAACTGGACAAGTAAAAAATGACCAGGTTACAAAATTATTTCAAATCAAGAAAATGTTATGGTGGAACCTAAAGACTATAGGAAGACACTGGAGTTTATTGACATAGTAAAACCTGCACTTTAAAGAGATCAATTCAGCTGCTGAGGGGAGAGTTGTTAGAAAGAAGAAATACTTGAGGAAGCACAGTAAAAAGATTGTTTTAATAGTCCAGGTGTGAAATAATGAGAGGTTCACTAAGAAGGTGATGGTAACCAAGGAAAGAATAGAGAATAGAGAAATATTATAAAAGTAGAATCAAAATGACAACAACAGTTTGTTGTTGGGGAAAGAAAGACTCTTAAAGAGTAAAGAATTGAGGAGATATGTAGTATGCAAGCCAGAGTTATTAGGAGAAAAATGATTTTCTTGAATGTAAAAAATGATAGAAAGAAATATTTGGGGGAAGAGGGACAGAATCAAGATGGTAGAGATAATTCTTCTTGATTTCCCTTAGAATCAACACCGGATCAAGTCTCTGAATAGATTTTGGAGTGAGAAAACCTAGAAATATTTGGAGTGTAGCAAATTTCCAGCAAAGGAAGTCTTTGAAATATTTCCACAAAGGTCTCTCCTAATTGGGCAGTGGGCACACAGCCCAGTCCAGGCACAGAGCAGGAAGACCAGGACAGAGAGACTTTTTATGCAGGGAATCTAATGGAAGCATTTTAGCCAAAATACAGCAGCACTGGCTACTCTGTCCTAGTTTAGAAGCCAGTGGATCAGAAGATTAGCTGACACAACTACATAAATAGTGAGCCCCTTAACAACAGCATAACAAATAAGACTTGGCCATGCCCACCCAGAATGACAAGGAAGCCGGTACCACTGGTCCCAGAGAAGCATCAAGCCACTGTTGCCTGGAGAGGAATCGTGGGACAATGCTCCTCAAAAGCAGAATCAAACCTTTAAAAATGAGCAAAAATTCAAAAAGGAGCTCTGATCATAATTAGCTATTATGGAGATAAAGAAGAACAAACCTAAAACCATGATGACACCAAAGGGAAAACATCTCCAGGTGAAGTCTCAAAGATTGGTCTCCAGCTCAATATACTCTTTTGGAAGAATTCAAAAAGGATCTTAAAAGAGAGTTTAAAGAAAAAGTGTGGAAAGGAAATGGGAGCTTTAGAAAAAGGAAGCACAGAAAATGTCTGCAGAAAAGAACGCCTTAAAAAAAATGATGAAATGGAAAAAAAAAAGACATACTAAAGAAAACAATTTATTAAAAATAGATTTGATGAAAAGGAAACATAAAATAACTCCTCAAAGACAAAATTAGTGAAGTAGAAGAAAAAAAAATCCAATGAACAAACAACTTTTTAAAAAACTTCACTTGGCCAAATGAAAAAGGAGGTAAAAAGGGAAAACTGAAAAAAAAAATAATTTCCTAAAAATTAGAATTGAACAAATGGACATGAATGATCCAATGAGACATTAAGGATCAGTCAAGAAAAAGCAAAAAAGGGTAGAAGAAAATATAAAATACCTCTTTGGGGGGAAAAAAACTTACCTGGAAAAGAGCTGTAGGAGAGACAACCTAAGAATTATTGGAATACACAAAAAACATGATGAATATAAAAGCCTAAGCAACATCTTTCAAGAAATCATGCCAGAGGGTAAAATAGCTATTGAAAGAATCCACTGATCACTTCCAGAAAGAGACCCCTAGATGAAAACTCCAATTAATATTTAGTTAAATTGCAAGAAGAAAAAAACTGCATGAAGCCAACAAGAAACAATTCAAACGTTGAGGAGCCACAGTAAAGAATCAAAGGGCATGGTATATGATATTCTGGGTGCAAAGGAGCTAGGACTACAGCCAAGAATCAACTCCTCAACAAAACTAAATATTATATTTCAGGGGAAAACAAGTACATTCAATGAGATAGGGGATTATCAACTATTTTAAATAAAAAGACCAGAGCTGAACAGAAAATCTTTTTAAAAAATGCTGAACTCAAGAGAAGCAAGCATAAGAAGGTAAAAAAGGAAAGAGAAAAATATATTTTAAATATTAAAATAGTTATATCACTACAAGGGAAGATGATAAGTATAACTCTTGAGAGCAGTATCCTTTTTAGGTGTATACTTAGAGAGTGTAGGTATATTTTGACTTTATTGTGATGATAATAAAAGAAACTTGGGGAGGAAAAGGGATTATATTGGAAGAAGAAGAAAGGGGAAATAAAATGGGTTAATTACATTACATGAAGATGCAAAAAAAAAAAAAAAAAGACTTATTACTCCTGAAAGAAAGGAGAGGGATGAACATTATTTGAATCTTGATCTCATTGGATTTGGCTCAAACATGGAATATCGTAGATATATATTAAAAAAAAAACTTATCTAACTCTATAGAGAAGGAGGAGTGGAAAGGAAAGGGGAAGATTAATAGAAGGAAGAACAAAAGTGGAAAAGAAAAAGGATAAGAAAGGGGGAGGGGCTGAAAAAGGGAGGGCAAATTGAAGGAGGTGGTGGTCAGAAGCAAAACACTGGTGAAGAGGGAAAGGGGGAAAGGAAAAAGAAAAAGTATAGGGAAAATAGAATGGTAGGAAATACAGAGTTAGCAATTTTAACCGTGGATGTGAATAGGATGAATTCTCCCATAAAACAGAAGTAGATAGCAGGCTAGATTAAAAGCCAGTATCCTGCAACATGTTGTTTAGAAAAAAACACATTTAAAATAGAGTGAACCATACAGAGTAAAGGTAAAAGGCTGGAGCAGAATCTATTATGCTTCAGCTGAAGTAAAACAAAAACAAAAACAAAAAAAAAAAACCAGGGCTAGACATCCTGATATCAATACACTAATACATTGTTGGTGCAATTGGGAACTGACCCACTCATTCTCAAGAACAATTTGGAACTATGCCCAGGGGGCAGTCAAACTGTTTATACCTTTTGATCCAGCAGTGTCTGTACTGGGTCTGTATCCCAAAGAGATCATAAAAAGGATTTAACATGTGAGAGAGCCATCTCCATTCAGTCTGTGAGGACTAAATACAACATAGTATTTCCATCTTTTTGTTGTTGTTTACTTGTTTTTCTTCCTTTCTAATTTTCCCCTTTTTGATCTGATGTATTTTGTGCATCATGATAAAGGTAGAAATATGTATGAAGAATTGCAAATGTTTAACATATATTTAATTGCTTTTTCTCTAGGGGAGGGGATAGTGCAACTAGAAGGGACTTGAGCACAGGGTTTTGCAAGGGTGAATGTAGAAAAAATGTCTTTGCATGTACTTTGAAAATATAAAGCTATTGATAAAAATCAAAAAAGAAAAAGAAAAAAAGATTTGGTAAAAATATAATGAGTTTACAACAGGGCATTTTGAGTTTTAAAATCCAGTTTCAAATGCCTAACAGAAAATTGTAGGAATGAGACTGGAGGTCAGGACAGAGTTCAAGAGTCACACTGTTTGCTTATGGCCCAGAAAAGATATGGAATCAAATCTTCTTAATTCCATGGTCTACTCTCTAATCATGGAATTAGACTCTTTTTCCTGGGTCAAAACTAATAGTTTTAGAATATACTTAATTAAAGTTGCATCACAGTAAATAGATGTAAGTATGAGGAAGAAGAATAATGTCTAAAGGACATATGAGGAAGAAGAATAATGTCTAAAGGACATAGCAATGTCTAAACTGTTATTTCCAGCAAACTATAAATAATATTGTAAATAGTATGGCTTAAGAACCACCTACAGGGGTGCCTACATAACTCTTAGTAGAAAAACTGTAATTAACTTTATGAATTCCTCAAGCAAGAAAAAGATTTGTTTTTACTATCTCTGTCACAAAAACAAAAGTTGAAAACAAAAAAATGCCCAAAACCTAAAATATTTAATCTAAAATGTTTGTGTTGTCATCATATACACTAATAACAATATGGAATTAATGCCTTATAAAAGGGGAAAAAATTAAAGAGTGGATATCATTTTTTGTTTCAAAACCCATACCTAATTTTTTCATAATCCCCAACAACAGACTCAAAGTCCCTTTGCTATTCTTTCCTGCTAGCAAATATATATATATCTGATTAATACCCTTATCAACTTTAGCACTATGTGGATTTAATAGTTAAAAGTCAGCCTTCAAATTCTTATTAAAAACAAATTGTGATGAATATCACAGCAGGAAGACGAGCATTTGCCTGGAGAAAGCACTCAAATGCAGGCTCTTGAAATAGCAGCCATGCCAATGAATTTCATCCCATCTGAAAAACATGTAACTATGCATCTCCAGACTCTGCTCTGTGCAAACCAAGTGTTTTCTGATGAATACAGATGTGTTTTAAAAATGCCAGAGAGGTAAAACACTCACTGTGTCTGTCAATGTAATGTCCTGTCAGTAACCCCTTGTGGAAATCAGATAGCTCCCAAACACACTAAGTCTTGAAGGTCACCCCATATAAATCTGTCGAGAGTCCTGGATTGCTGCATCAAAATAGCTAGAACCAAACAATGCCCTGTGCTAGCATTTATAGACTGCACTAGATATAATCATAACCATCCTTCTCATGTTTAGAATTAGAAATATTTAAACCAGACTAATATTTATTCTACAACATGACTCCAAGCTCTCATTTACACACTTTTTCTGGCATTGGAAAACATTACTGAGCTGGAAGATAGGAAACAATTAATGAAGTTTATAGACAAAGAAAGAAATCTGTCCAGATTTCCTATTATATAATGCCTTTCTCATTGAAGTTGTAAAGTATCATTTTTGTAATCTATGACCTAGGACTCCATGCTCTGGTTTTATGTGGAAAAACTCCAATATTAGAGGAATCTCCCAAAATCTTGTCTTATTCTCAAAGATTCTGTCATGACCAAGTTTCTAAAAATGTGTGTAAGGATACTTATACATGTGTATTTTAAAGTAACAGTGCATAATGGATACGTGATAACATTTCTTTCATAGAAAATGCAGGGGAGAAAGGAAATGATTTATAATAGTCCATAAAGAAAATGCTATAGTTTTCCAACCTTTCCTGAATCCTACTTTTCTCCTTAAATTCCTAATATTGCCTTTCAAATTCACTTTGTCAACTATTTTTTCTCCCCCATACAGAAAATGGTGTGGTATTCTTACAGGAGTAACATTCTTCAACTATTCCAAACCTGCCAGTAGGATTTCCATGGGCATTATTTCTACTTTCAGAGACCCATTCAAACAATCAGTCCAGGAATAATGTCTGAAAATCTGGATTAACATTTTAAAAAAAACTGAATTTTTGATTATGAGAGAGGTAATTCATTTCTCATCAATGCTTTACTATAAAAAATGATGGAAAAATCAGAAGAAAATCAAGGTCTTTAGTTTCTCTATAATGGGACTTCTTTCTTTCCCACCTACAGAGAATAGGTGAAAGATCTTCTCTCAATTGGCAGATTTATTTAGTTTGTGAAACCATTATTCCCCATGGAATTCTGTAGCACTCCCTCTACTTCCTACATGTATTAACCTTTAGAGAATTAATTAATAGCTTTGCAGGGACCAATAGCTAAATATAAAAATTTACCACTAGGAATGTTGCCAGTAGGTGATTAATTCTTTAACCACCATGACCCCTGAATAAAATAAAAATAAAGATTGGTGGTCTTCATTTTTTCTTGTTCTCTTTCATGTCTATAGTGATAGTGGCAGATGGGCTAAAAAAGCTAATAGAGGGTACTAAAAATCACATAATTTCTTGACTATATATAAAGATTAATTGAATTTTTGGTGCTCCAAAAATAAAATCTTTGAGAAAGATGAGCTTGCATTTTTCTCACTTCATTAACACTGAATCACAGGATTTTAGAGTAGAAAGAGTCTTATAGTTCAATCCTTTATTTTTTATATATAAAGAAAAATGAAGGGGGGTGAAATGACAAATGACAGGACCAAATATTTCACTATAAGAGCTGAATACATGATCCCCTATTTATTCAGTCACATATTTTGTCCTTGTTTTCCCTGAATAAACATATAAAATAGAATCCACTCAAGTCTAGTCAAGTTTTATGTGCCAGAAAATTATGGTAACTGCTGAGGATACAGAAAAGAGTCAAAAATCAGTCCTTGGTATCAAGTAGTCCAATGGGATAAATAACATGCAAAAAAATAAAATTATGTTCAACCAAGATATTGACAGAATAAATCAGAGCTAATCTTAATGGGAATAAACTAGACATTAAAAGAGATTGGGAAAAACTTTTTTTTTTTTATATCAGTGAGATTTTACATGGGACATGAAAGAAATCAGAGGTGCCTGGAATTCTGGAATTGGAGATGAATAAAGGAGAGAATTCTAAGAGTGAGGACAAAACAGAAAAAAAAAAAACAACTACATGGAATTGGGAGGCATTGTATATTGTTCAAGGATCAACTAAGGACTAGTGATACTAGATTTTAAAGAATAGGAAGACAAGAAAGACCCAGGTTATGAAGGAGTTTAAAACTTAAATAAGACTATATGTGATCTTCCGTGTAATTTGGAACCAAATGAATTTATTGAATATGAGAATAATATGCTCAAACTATGTATTAGGATTTTTAACTTGACAGCAAAGTAGAGGATAGAATGGAGTGAGAACATTGTTTTATAGATGTCAACTAAAAGAGTATTGTGGAAATACAGATTTCTCGTGCCACGAAGACAGAGCAGAAGAAGCAAACCAGTTAAAGTCTGCCAAAATTCCTCTCCAAACAAGTTTAGAATAATTCCTCAAAGCAAATTTTTTGAACATAAGAATCAACAAAAAGTAAGACTGAGATGTTTGCCTAGACAACTTAGGGGGTCAGCAAGAGAGATCTGTAATACCAGGGAGGGGGCTGGCTTTCAATGCAGACATTGGAAATACTGGTAGTAGCTTTTGGAGATAGCTGCACCAGGGGTGGTAGCAGGAGTTTTGAGAACTCTTAGCACAGAGACAATAAGGGAATTGGAAAATTAGTCACAAAGAGACATTTTTTTGTTGTTGTCCCTGGTCTCATCTGCTGTTGATTGCATCTATATTGTCTATATGCAGTTTTGGGTCACAGTTCCAGAACAGAGAAGAATGTTGTGATGGATCACAAAGTAGCAGGAATCATGGTTAGAAACCCAGAGCAGAAAGAGTCATTAAAGTTTTGGACTTCCAGGGAGTACAGCCCCTTTTTAGGTAAGGAACAGAGGGAAGACTAGGAAAGTTTGCAAGTGTCCAGAACTAGTTCTGAAAATAACAGTGCAAACCTCTTGAAATTTGGAAAGTGTCTCCTTTCCCCCCAGATGAGAAGAAAACATCTTTAACAAAGTTCAAAGTCAAGAAATAGGTTAGAAAAATGAACAAAAAACAATAAAAAAACTTTACCATAAAATCCTACTATACCAGGAGAAAAGTCTAAGAGACAAGTTCATAAGAATACAACAATGTAAAAATGATTTCAACTAAAGCCTTAAAGAAAATTGTTAATTGCACACATGTTCAACAACAATTTTTTTTTGACTGAGGCAATTGGGGTTAATTGACTTGCCCAGGGTCACACAGCTAGGAAGTGTTGTGTGAGAGATCAGATTTGAACTCAGATCCTCCTGACTTTAGAGCTGTTGCTCTATCCACTGTACTAATTAGTTTGTCCCATCAACAACAGTTCTTAAAAGAGTTAAATAAAAAGATAAAAGTGGTAGAGGTAAAAATAAGAAAAAAAATGAGAAGGATATAGAAAACTTTGGAAAGAGAATTAACAGATTGGTAAAAGTGGCATTAAAAGCACTAAAGAAAATCAATACCTTAAAAAGTGGGATTGGCCAAATAGAAGAAAAAGGTACAAAACCTCATTAAAGAAAATAATTCATTAAAAATATAATTAGTCAGGTTGACGTTAATGAAAGCATGAGACATCAAGAAGCAATTAAAATCAAAGAATGGGATTTTTTTTTATGTGAAATGTCTCACTGGAAAACAATTAACCTGGAAAATTGATGAAGGAGAGATTTTAAGAATTATTGCACTACCTGAAAGCCATAATATATACATCATATTTCAAGAAATTATAAAGGAAAGACTGCCTTGAGAGCTTAGATTCTTAGTGCAAAATAGACATTGAAAATAATCTAGCTTTTAAAATACATACCAAAATGAAAATTCCCAAGAATATTGTAGTCAAGTTCTAGAGCTCCCCAGTCAAAGATTATTCTCCATAACACATGCTTCAGCTGCCTTTATGGCTATCAAAACAAATTGTTCTTAAACACCTATTCTGCTGGAGGAAATATCTACATGCTTGGAGGTAGACATCACTCTATGAATCTGAAGTGAGTGGGTTATTGGGTTGTGACTGCTTCACATACTATAGGTTCTTGGAGTCTCAGGTGAGAGTTGGGTAATTGGTTGGATACCAGATGTGGTTGAGCAGTCCCAAAAAGAGTTCAGCAATTTTCATATCAGAAATGTTAGTTTTCCACTAATACTCTATATACTCTAAACCAACATATCCCGAATATATCTATAGATCTGCATATATAGATATATATCCATATGTGTATTTGTGTGTATATATATAAACAGATTATGTATGTGTATATAAACAAATATAGGCTATGTATTAAATACTTATCTTACTTCCTGACTAATTCATGGAAACAATTTAACATAATGTCTTAAACATAAGTACTCAATGTTATATCTAAAAGACTCGAGATAAAATGGACTCTCAAACATGCTTGATAAGAGAATTCACAAATTATTCTAAGTGTTTTAAATCCTGCTTCCTCCTCTAGCTAAACTTAACTTCTTAACTATTGAAGCTTAAACATTTGGCCAATAATTCAAGTATAACATCACCTCTCTATACATCTGTTTCTTCATATACTATGTAAGGGATGAATATTCAATTTCTTAATATTCATTCCAATTTTTAATATGAAAGACATAAAATTGTTGCTGAAAAAAAATACTAGATTTTAAAATGTTTAGAATCCTGGCTTATCTACTTAGCTGTATTAATTTATTAATTAAAGTTGAATCTCACCTTGTATGTATCATTCTTATATACATATATATGCATATATATGCATAATTTTTCCTCTTTAGGGGCTGCTTTTGCCTTTTTTATATAACCAGTATTCTCTGTTACAACTCACCTCAGAGGCTGCATTAAGTGCATAATCTTTGCAAACAAAAAGGCATGCATCAGTTCTCCTCTGTTTTAGTCTTGGCTTTCAGCCTTTTCAAGTTAAATAATTTACCATCAATGTGATAGCTGACCTTAATGCTATCTTTATCTTCATTTGAGGCATCAGTTAAAATCTCTGAAAACATCATATTAGAAAGTATGGGAGCAAGCACCTTACTTCACTCCACTAGAGACTAAAAAGTATGATAGCATTGTCCTTTATCCAGAATCCATGCAAAGCATCTAATGAAATAGGTGTACAATACTGATGAATTTCTCTAGGTAACCAAATTTCACCATGATCTTCCACATGTCTGCATGATTAACAGTATAAAAGGCATAGGTAATAATGATAAACATTGTATACAGACTTCTCTTCTAATCCCGGAATTTCTCCTAGAGTTATCAGGCAGCTAACAATAGTATAGACCATTCTGAATCCTTTCTGAAGCAACACTTGCTCTTTGGTAGATGACCATCTTCCAAGTAAAGGATCAGCCAATTAAGGAGGATTCTGGCAAGAATCTTGTCAGCAGTTGACTGAGATTATGATCGTTACAGGTCAACTTGTTTCATTTTCCTTTATATACATGGACAATGGAGGCATCCATTAACTCCTAGAAGTCAGACTGATAATGGTTACATCCCATCTGGGATCTACTCTACTACTTAAACCAGTGTATAAAACAGTATCTCACTATTTGTCATAAATAAGTATTGATTAATCAATGGCCAAATTAAAACCTATTTTTCCTTGCATCCTATTTCATGAATGCACTAACAGTGTTTCACTTTTATTTTTTTCTCTCTATCTCCTCACCAAACTGGTCAATATCTTGAAAGAATTTTTCTCCTGGGGATTCATTTTCCATACTAGGTGACTTTTCTGTACTATTATTTCTTGAACCCCAGTTTCAATTTCACTTCATTACATTTTCTTCATCAATCTTCTCCACAATGCCTTTGCTAACTCTGTCACTAAGGTGTTCTTTTCTCTTCCAGTTCTCCCCTGCCCAACCCACTCTCTAGTTCTAGAACCATGAACCCATTATCAAAACACGCTTTCAATTATTCTTGGATGGGATATGCCTATGTATTCTCTCACTATACAACTCATTTTCCTTATAGCTTTCTTCATCAAAATATTCCTACTGGACTTTTCTATTCTTATGTGATGGTTGTTTCCCTATTAGAAAGGAAAATTCTTAAGGGCAGCAATTATTTTTACTTTTGTATTGCCAGCATTTAGCATAATGCTTAAAACAAAATAAATATTCAATAAATGCTTTTGCTAGTCATTAATTACAAGAATATATAGTTTTAAATATATACTTCATTATTACCCCATAAAACTATTTCTTTCTATTTACATCTGTAGTTGATAAAAAAAAAAATTACAAAACAACTACAAAAAAGTATCTTTTTCTAAAATTAACTGAACTGGCTAACTCTATAGTAGGTTAAATAATGGCAGTTGTCATTATTAGGCTAGTTTTCAACCTTTCTGGGACCTCACATTTTTTATCTACATCACTAATTTAACCTCAGAGTTCTCTTCTAATTCTAAATCCTACGTCACTAATGATACAGCTATTAGAATTAAATGAGGTTGAGATCAGATTTAGTAAGCTAATTGCAAAGAAAAAAAAGTCTAGGATTTCCTGTTTTATTCAGAACTGCTTTGGTCTACTCCAAATTAAAACAAGCAAACAACAAAACACTGAGTAAATTATCCGTCTATTGAGCTGTTTTCTCCAACAAAATGTATAATCTTTAATAACAGGGAGCTGAATTTTTTTCTTTTTTTTTTTTCTATACCCATAGTTTAGCATGCTGACTGAAACATAGTAGGTGATTAGTAAATACTTATAAAATTGTAAGAAACTTAAGTTAGTTGATCAATGTATTGGTAAGTAACAAACTATTTCTTTGTTATTTTCAAATGTTTGAAAGAATAATTTATTTTTCATCAAATGCCAATCATATTAAAATAGTTAATTAAAAAATTCTCAAATATATTTTTGCCCCACCAAATTTATATCCTTAGCTTTCTGTACTCTACAACTGCCAAAGTGGTTTTCCTAAAGCTCAGACCTGGCCATTCCATTTCCTGTTCAATTAGTTCAGGTGGCTTCTTGTTATTCGTTGTTGTTCCCATTCAGTGCTTTTCAGTTATGTATCATTTTCTGTGACCCAATTTGGAATTTTCTCAGCAAAGACACTAGTATGGTATATAATTTCCTTCTTCAGCTCATTTTAATGAAGCAAAGAAGAATAGTCATTTGTCCAGTGTCACATAGTTAGTAGAATAAGTGTATAAGACCATATTTGAACTCAGGAAGATGAGTTTTCCTGACTACAGAGTCAAGTATTCCAAACACTGTACTACCCAACTGTTGGGGTTCAAATGTTGGGTTCTTGTTCTTCTATAAAATATTACAAAAGTTCTCTCTGGGTGCCTTCCCTGGAATCAGGATTTTGTCGGTCCCTGTTCAGGCTTCCCAAATGCAGCCAGGTGATAAAAGTTCAGATCTTTTATTATCTCCAATATAGCCCGGTTAGCTTAAAGGCTTATCTCTCTGCTTGGTTCCAAGAGCTCTTGCCGCTTTGTCTTTTGCTTCTGCCTCTGCTTTCCTTCAGCCTCCAGAGCCAGCACCACTCTTCACATCATTCTGGTGAAATCTCTCAAAGTGCTCTGTGTCTGCACCAGAGGGCTCCTCGCCAGTCCAGCTGAACTCTCTTCTGCGACCAACCAGCCAAGTGGAATATATTCTTCTTGCCTCGCCTCGGGGAGAGGGCTTCTGGCATAATTCTGCTGAAATCTGACCGAGAGCCTCTGTCTGTTTCTTTTATACAAGAGGGATAAATTGTGGGATACGAGAGAGAGGGATTATGGGTTTTCTTTCATAGTGCTCTCTGGCCCAAAGAGCTTCAAGGGAGGTGTGAACTCATAAAGGTACAAAGTTTACTTTGTGAAGCTGGCATACTTGTGAACTCCAATGAGTAAAGGTGCTAACACAAGCATTGTACTAATTAGTTCTACTTAGTACCTTGTTTCAGGTTCTGCCCAAAACATCTTCTTGTAAGATTAGATCAACTCTAATTAGTTAGCAGTTTGTAAAGATTCCAACACCCAACTGCTCTTTTCTTGTTATATATAGCATCAGTTAAAACTCCTCTCCATGTTACCTTATATCATTTGCATCCTAGTCCCAACCTGCTTTACCAAATACATTATGTATTCGTTTCTTCATGCAGCCTCATTAATAGTTGCATTGAATTATTGTTGATCCAGCCTCTTTCCCTATGATTTTGTGTATATCTGTATAAGTACATGTCATTTCTGTTTATAAAATATATGGTCCTACAAAGTTATTTTCCTTTTTATTTTTATTTTCTCCATTCAAATTCACCCCAAATTTTATTTTCTAATTTAGTCTCCCTTAAACATTATATATATGGAGAGAAAGAGAGAGAAAGAGAGAGAGAGAGAGAGAGAGAGAGAGAGAGAGAGAGAGAGAAAGAAAGAAAGAGAGAGTCAGTCCAAATTGACTTCAAAAAGTTTATATTCAAATTCTGTTTCCCTTAACACATACATAGCTTGTACTCTAGGCTAGACTACAGGTACATATTATTCTGCATGTGGAAGGACCTCAGAAGTCATCTAGTCTCAGACTTTCATTTTACAAATGTTCAATCTGAAACACAAAGATAGGATTAGTGATTTGTCCGAGATCCCACCAAGAGTTTCAGAAGTCATTATAAAATTGTGAATAGAGAGTTGGCTTGAAGAAGAAAAAGACCTGATTCAAATCCCAGCTCTGACAACTAGTGGCTGTTTGACCCCTAGGAAAATCCCTTAACATCTCAGAATATTGAGTATCTCTTTAAATTTCAGAAGGACAGTTGATCTGTCCTCTTTAGAGTGAGTTCACTTTACCATTGAAATAACAGATCCACCAGGCCACAAAAAAAGGACTATATCATTATTTTAAAACTTATTTTGCTAATTAATTGTTCAAAATCCATGTATTTATTTAAAATTACTTCTCAAAGAAACATCTGAGAGAAATCATTGCTATGATTTTAGCATTTCCTCTTTGGATGTTCATATTTTATTTCCAAATCTTCCATTTAGCATAACAAATGACAACTGAATGTCACACACACAAGACTTAAAGATTTTGCCTCTATAAATTGTTTTGAATAGTAGTACATGCAAAATTAAGTAAAAGGCATATATGTTGAACTAAAATCTTTTAATCAAACATTGGTTTAAACCAAATAATATTTCCCCAAAAATCACATGTAAAGATAATTGTTGACATTCATTTTTGTAATATTTTGTTAGAATTTTTCTTCTTCCTTTCCTTCCCTTCTCTAGATAACAAACTATTTGATATAGCTATAAATGTATAATAACATTAAACATATTTCTATAAATTAACTTCTTTAGCTACACTAAAAAGAATATCACAATCTGTGAACTTTTTGGTTAAAGTGTCTTATTAAGCAATGATTGTGTCATGATGTGTCATGAGAGCTTTCTTTTTGTATCTTTCCAACTTTGAGATTTTGTCAATTGGCAAATTTCACCTGCAATTGAGGATCCCATTCATGAATTAGTTTTGTTTTATTGATGCATTTTATTTTAACAACATTTTTCCTTCACATGTGCTTCTTCATGGGTTGCTCCCTTTAAATGAAAAAAAAAAAAACTAAGCAAAAGCAATATCTGGTCGATATTTATTATGTGCCATACATTGTGCTAAGCACTGGGGACCAAAATACAAGCAAACAACAACAACAAAATAGCCCCTGCCCTCAAAGAACTTATTCTAAGGGGAAGGAAACAAAATATAAAAAGGGAATAGAGCACATGGTATCTATATCTAGAAAACTATGGATGACTTCTCTGAGATACTTCCCTAAGAAGAACATTTCAGGAAGAATTCCCCAACTGACTACAGTAATTTCAAGTTTTATATCTATAATCCCCTATTTGTACAGTGAAGAAAGGGTTATATTTTAACATTAACTCTTTGAGACTAAAATTTTTCATTACAATTAAAATTAAACTGACTTTTAGTATTTTCATTTACTTTAGCATAGGAATTGAATGTGCTGGTCTCTAAATTTTGCTTTCTTTGTTCTGTAAAAGTTCAGGCTAGTCTTCTCATATGTCTCCATCATATGTAATTAATAATGATAACAATAATAACTAGCAAATATGGCATTTTTGAGATTTTATTTTATAACAGATTTTATTTTTATATATACATATATCAATATGAAAAGTTTATAATTGAGTACATAGTGTGTGTAATATGTCTATGTATGCACACAGATAGTGTGCATCTTTTTTCTCTTTAAATCTGAGGTTAATTTAAAACAAATAGAAATTCTTGATAAACACTCAAGTTCTAACCTTTGCATCTGATGCTAACATAACATAAGGAACGATAAAGTAAAAAATCATCTGGGGGCATTTCTTGTGGTCTCAGTTCTGACTTGTTTATTTCCCAAAACAGTACTTGAAATCACAGATGTGCCCCTTTAAATACTGAATCTGAAAGAAAAACATTACTTTCTATGAGAAAGAAAGCACAATTCATAAATATCAGAGATCTGGCTGTCAAAAACTGAAAGAAGATGGAATTCAAGAGACATAACACTAAATTAAATGGATGCTAGCACATAGAGGCAACCTTCTGAGTTTTTGGGAGAACGGAGTATAGATTTTTTCTTTATTAAATACTGTTTGCTTATTCTAACAGTGAAATTGCATAAATCAAAATAGGTCAGAGATTTTTACAAATGTGAATGCAATTATTGGAAAGGGAAAGTAAAACTCAATTTTACCTCAATGTAAAATTGCAAGGAATGAAAACTATATGAGAGTTATTCCTTTTTATCCACTTCTATTTAAAATCTCTCTTGGAGCTGACTGTTAGGAATCTCTGACTTATGACAAACACACTCTGTCTGAGTAGAAGGAACATGGTATAAATGTTAATGACTTCATGATGAATGACAGGCAGAGACCACCATGAGCATCTTTGGAAGTTTTAGAAATCCTGAGGAAAATCATGCATGTGAGCTGAGCAAGTATGCTTTTCATCCTCTTTGGTCTTTGATCACCAGATCTTATAAAGCTCAGTTAGGACTATTACAATCCCATACTGCTAGCTATGCTACCCTGATAGAAAAGGTCATCATTAAATAAAAGAAAAATAGGCAGTTAAGTATAGAAGCACACACACATACATAGATACACCCATGAATACATAAACATGGATATATAGACATATATCTAATCTCTATCTTGAATCTCTATATATAATCTCTATATCTATACCTATATACAGATATAAGTACAAGTGTGTATATATAAAATATGTATGTGTATATCTTATATACACAAATTCTTTAAATGAAATAAAATATTTTAACTGTGAAAGCTTTCTTAGTTCTTACTTTAAATTGATTATGTTTAATAAATTTTTAACAAAGCACATACCAAAATGTTTGTGGCAGCCCTGTTTGTAGTGGCTAGAAACTGGAAATTGAATGGATGCCCATTAATTGGAGAATGGTTGAGTAAATTGTGGTATATGAATGTTATGGAATATTATTTTTCTGTAAAAAATGACCAGCAGGATGAATACAGAGAGGCTTGGAGAGACTTATATGAACTGATGCTAAGTGAAATGAGCAGAACCAGGAGATCATTATACACTTCAACAACAATATTGTATGAGGATGTATTCTGATGGAAGTGGATTTCTTTGACAAAGAGACCTAACTGAGTTTCAATTGATAAATGATGGACAGAAGCAGCTATACCCAAAGAAAGAACACTGGGAAACGAATGTGAACTATTTGCATTTTTGTTTTTCTTCCCGGGTTATTTTTACCTTCTGAATCCAATTCTCCCTGTGCAACAAGAGAACTGTTTGGTTCTGCAAACATATATTGTATCTAGGATATACTGCAACATATCTAACATATATAGGACTGTTTGCCATCTAGGGGAGGGAGTGGAGGGATGGAAGGGAAAAATCGGAACAGAAGCAAGTGCAAGGGATAATGTTGTAAAAAAATTACCCTGGCATGGATTCTGTCAATATAAAGCTATTATAAAATAAAATAAAATAAAATATTTAAAAAATTTTAAAAACAAAGCACATACAGGGTAATAAAATTTTATAAA
The DNA here is from genome assembly GCF_016432865.1 of Antechinus flavipes. NCBI lineage: Eukaryota > Metazoa > Chordata > Mammalia > Dasyuromorphia > Dasyuridae > Antechinus > Antechinus flavipes. The sequence goes on from NC_067398.1 coordinate 604,928,068, forward strand.
AACTTTTATGGTAAGATAGTTTCCCTAACCCTAAGGGGCTATACAGATAAAAATAACTCATGGCAATGAAATATCAAGCAAACCAAATAATTTTAAGAAATGATCAACTATGATTTTTCCATTAGGACATAGTAGAAAGATGAATGAAATGTCCCCCAAATGAAATTTTAGTGAAGAATCTTTCTCCAAAAAACTTCAAAACTCTTTAGATGCTTTGTTCTATGTTGTTCTATGCTGAACAAATGATACATAATATTGCAATTTTTTTTATTTCTCACCTTATTTTTGAATTGAAAATGATCTTAGTGATTAACCATTCATGATTTCATTTGACAAAATAAGGATACACAATAAGTTTAAAATGACCAAGTGGCCAGGAGCAATTGGCCAGTGTTTTTCTTTGTTATTGTTGAGTTATGTAAGTTATGTACAACTCTTCATGATACCATTTGAAGTTTTCTTGACAAAGACATCAAGGTGGATCACCATTTCCTTCTCCAGCTCATTTTACAGATGAGACAACTGAGGCAAATAGGATTGTGTACCTTACCCTGCTGGTTTCTGAGACTGAATTTAAATGTAAGTTTTCCTGATTCCAGAACAGGTATTCTATCCATTCTGTCACTTGGTTATCCCAGTACTAGTTGATTCCTATTTGTACATGTTATATTTTTTAAAGACCTTAGAAATGTTGATAATTTTCTGGTTTCCTTATCCTTAGAGGAGCTCAGGAAGAATAAAATTATTTCCATGATTTGGTTTGAGTAGTTGTGAACCCTGGTCAAGCAAATTTATTTTGATGTTAAATATATTAATACTTATGGAAAGAAGAGGCACTAGAAGGTCTTAAAAGCATTTCAATAATTTAACTCAAATTGAGTATATAATTCCAAAGGAATGTGATTTTTCACCTTAAATTAAAAGACCCAAGTTTGTGTGGACATAAAGAAGGGATTCTATACTTTACATGTTTTCCTAATGAACAAATCAACAAATATTATTTAGTATTTACTATATGCCAGGAACAATTGCACTACAAATACAAGGCAAAATTAAGATAATCCCTATCCTTAAAGCACTTACATTATACTCAGAGAAACTACACTTAAAAGGGAACTAAAACTTGGATAGGAGAAAGATACTAGTTGTTGTCAAGATCCCAACTTCTTAAACTGTAATTCATGACCCCATATGGGGTCTTGCAACTGAATGTGAGCATTAAAAATTATTATTTATTATTACTAAATGTTCGATTTGGATTTTTATTTTATATATCCATATACTTGGGGTCATATAAAAATTTCTCAGGAGAAAAGGGTTTGTCAGTAAAAAAAAGTTTAGATGGTCAAGATAATGACTGACCTATAATGTTATTCAAAATGGAGGTTCTAGGAAGATCTCACTAATGAAAGAGAATGTAAGGTGAGTAAAAGAAAAAAGTTGAGTCATAATAATGAAGTCCAGAAAATGAAGGATGGTGTTGTAGATCTTTTCTCAAAATGAAAGTTCTGGGAAGAACTTACTTTAGGTCTTTTACTCATGGTATATCTGGTTTTTATTCATATGGTCAGACAGAAAAAAAAAATTCTCAATATTTTAATTTGTCTTTTGTACTACTGGAGATGTATTATATAAATTTGAATTGGATTTCCTTCTAATAGGCACCTTTCAGTGTTGTAAACTTGAAAAATTGTAAATCAACATATGCTATGTTCACTTCTTTTTTTTCCTTTTTTATCTCTCCCATGGTTTTTTTTCCTTTTTGCTCTGATTTTTCTCTCCCAACATGATTAATCTTTATTAATGTGTATTAAAGGTGTATTAAATGTATGTGTATGCAATGTGTATTAAAAATAAATAAATAAAATAAGTAACATGGCAAAAATATTATTCTGTTTATTAATATTTTATGTTTATTCACAATAACCCTAAAAGTGTGTGTGTAGTAGAAAAATTTTATTATAATTTTTAAAAATAAGAACAATTAATTAAAATAAAATAACTTAGCAAAATAATAAAATTAAGTAGTTTGATTTCTAATGAGGGTAAAAAGGGACTTTCCAAATTAGGAGGTGAAGCATAGATAGAGACACAAGTCCGTGAAATCAGAATAAAAGAGGTGTTCCACTCCCCCAAAATGTCTTTATTCAATAATCAAAGGATTTAGAAATAATAAATGATTGACCAGTGTGCAGCTAGTTTCCAGATAAAACCTATACATTTCTTGACATATCTAATTATGAAAAAATATTTTCATCAGTTTTTGTATCTGATCAGGTTTCTGTTCAATATAACTTAGGTCCTAAGTTAAAGGTCTCTAACTATCAGATACAGATGGTCCAACTTTCCAGATATTCAAGATTAGGTTCATAAAATGCAGTAAAATCTTTTCACAATTTCCACAACTGAATAAAGTCTTCTCCCAAGACAAAAATTGGACCAGACCCTTAATTTAGTAGAAAGGGAACTGAGTTAGCTCTAGAAATTGAGTTACAAGATGGAGTCAGTGTGGTTCACACAATTCCCACCACTACTTGCTGTTCCAATTCCCTCAGCATTATGGATTTAGGAGAACCCTGAATGATTGAGTCCAAGACCTTCCATTTTATAGAAGAGAAAAGGAGGGCCACAGAAATAAAGTGACATGTTGAAAGCTATAAAGGTGACACATACAGAATTGGATGTCAAATTCAGGTCTTCCAATTCAAAAAACAATGTTTTTTTTTTTTTTTTTCATTATACCAGTTTGCTGTTATAGACATAAAATCAAACAGTGTATCCCAAGGACATAAAATAAAATCATTTTATTACTTGCAATATATTATTATTATCATTATTATTGTTGGGACAGAGAGAAATGATTGCAGTACAATAAGTTGAATTCTCCCCAGGAAATATTGTTTTGGGAACAACTTGACATTTACCAAATCATAGAATCTGCATTAGACTCTTACAAGCTATCTCATCCATGATTTAGGCCAGTTCCAATAGACTTATGATGGAGAGAGCTATCTGCATCCAGAGATTATTTATTTAACTCTCTCCAGTATAACCCTCCAAACCGGTTAAATAAACAGATTTGTTTTTAATATTTACAGTCTCCATATTATCCCATGTGCTGGAAATGTAACTGATTTCTATTGTGAAGTGACTTCTATAATGAAGTGGAGATTGAATTTCTAGTTCCCACCCAGATACCAGTAGTGAAGAAGGCTATCACTATAGTCAAAGTGGGGTCCTCAAACTTTTTAAATAGGGGGCCAGTTCACTGTCCCTCAGACTGTTGGAAGGCAGGACTATAGTAAAAACAAAAACTTTGTTTTGTGGGTCTTTAAATAAAGAAACTTCATAGCCCTGGTGAGGGGGATAATCGTTCTCAGCTGCCGCATCTGGCCCGCGGGAAATAGTTTGAGGACCCCTGCAACAGTCTAACATTTTACTTTTCTATTCTAAAACTTTTTTTCCTGAGTAGAATAAAATATTATTATGTAGTACTTAAATAAATAATGAAGCAATCATAACAAAAGCAAGTGTCCTGTTTCTGTGACTTTATTCAAGCCATATGACTTTCCATTGAAATCCTACCTACCCTTTAAGACCCACCTTGAAAACCACTGACTTCTTGAAGTCTTCCTTATTTGCTTAGTTTGTAGAGATTTTTTTTTCTATAGTAGATATTGCAAAATTCTTTGTTTTCATTTAAGTAAGTGTTGTATGTTAGAAATAATACCAGCTTTTGAGTCAGTTGAGCTAAGGTTACATTCTAAGTCAGATACTTACTAGCAGCCCTGGTCATTTGATGCAAAGGTCACAAAACACCCTGGGATCAATCCAGATAAAAAGTATATTCCAATCAATTTTTAGAAACAAATTCAGCTGGAGGGTGCGTGTAGCAGAGACATAGGGGTGAAATCTTAGATATTAGGACAAAAGCTCTGCAGGGAAAAAGATCATATGAAACCATGAAACCCCTGGGAAATACAACATAGGACAAGCCTGGGATTCAACTAGGGTTCAGACATAAGAGAAGGAAGAAAGTTATGCAGTAGATTAAATATATATTTTTCTCATTGCCCACCAAGGGGAAACTCATTACTATCTGCAATGGAGAGAAAAGGTCTAGAACTGACAGAACTTTCCCCCCGAAAGACAAAATTACTGAACTAGAACTGCATTTACCTTTACCCTCTCTAAATATTTTAGCAAAAAAAAAAATGAATTTTACAGTTTCATTTTCAGGTCACTATCCCTTGAGGGGGAAGAGATACACCAAACTTATATCAATAGTTTGTACTCCTTCCTCCAAATGTTAGTTACAAAAAAAATCACAATAAAATTAACATTTAGTACATTCTTTCATCTAAATAGATAACAGAAAACAAAGAAGTTACACAGATTAGGATATAATACAAAATCTCTCTCTCTCTCTCTCTCTCTTTCTCTCTCTCACTTTCTCTCTCTCTCTCTTTTTCTCTTTCATATCAAAATTTCTCCAAATAACTGGGAGTCTCCATTCTCACCCTGATATATCTAAGTATGGAATAGATCTCTATCTCACACTCCATACCAAAATAAGGTCAAAATGGGTACATGGTTTGAGCATAAAGGATAATATCATAAACAAATTAGGAGAGTGAGGAATAATTTTCCTGTCAGATTTTTGGAGAAGGGAGGAATTTATGACCAAAGAAGAACTAGCGAATATTATGAAAGGCAAAATGGACAACTTTCATAATATTAAATTAAAAAGGTTTTGCATAAACAAAACCAACAAAAACAAGATCAAAAGGAAAGTACAAAGCAGGAAAAAATTCTTGACAGCTGATATTTCTGATAAAGGTCTCATTTCTAAAATATATAAATAACTGTGTCAAATTTATAAAAATACAAGTCATTCCCAAATAACCAATGGTCAAAGGATATGAGTACATAATTTTCAGATGATGAAATTAAAGCCAAATATAGTCATATGAAAAAAATGCTCCAATTACTATTAGAGAAATGCAAATTAAACAACTCTGAGGAACCATCTCACACCTCTCAGATTGGCTGACAGGAAAAAAATAATGATAAATGTTGGAGGAGATGTAGAAAAACTGGGACATTAATGCATTGTTGGTGGAGTTGTGAATTTATCCAACTATTCTGGGGAACAATTAGGAACTGTGCCCAAAGAGTTATGAAACTGTGCATACCCTTTGACCCAGTAGTGCCATTACTGGTTCTGTATCCCATGGAAATCATAAAGGGGAGAAAGGATCCACATGTGCAAAAAATGTTTGTAGCAGCTCTTTTTGTGGTAGCAAAGTATTGGAGAATGAGTAGATAACTACCCATCAATTGGGGCGTTGCCAAATAAGTTATGGTGTATGAAGATAATGGAATACTATTGTTTTATAAAAATGATGGACAAGCTGATTTTAGAAAGGTCTGAAAAGGTTTACATGAACTGATGCTAAGTGAAATAAGCAGAACCCGGAATACATTATATACAATAACAGCAAGAATGTGTGATGATCAACTATGAAAGATTTGGTTCTTTTCAGTAGACTTTGGATAGAAAATGCCATCTGCATCCAGAAATAGAACTAAGGAGACTAAATGTAAACCAACACATGCTATGTTCCCTTATTTTTTTCTGGTTTTTTTTAATCTATCCCATAGTTTTTTTCCCTTTTGCTTTGATTTTTCTCTCTCAACATGATTCATAAACTGATTTTAAATAATAAATAAATTTACTTAGAAAAAGAAAAGAAAAGAAGATGGAACATATGGAGGGACATCCAGGAGGGAATTCTGAAGACTCCAGAAAATCTACATGACTAATATTATCCAGTCTTTTGTCTCTCTTCCATGCATCCACTCCCTAAAAAGATTAGGTACTGAATATATTGTATCTCAGAGTAGAACGGGAGCAGGCAAGGGAAAGCATTGTTTTCCTCTCCTCTCCAAGATTTCATTAGAATTTCCCATACAACAAACCCTCAATGAATACTCATTCTAACAATGTAAAATCAAATCCATGTTGGAGTATCATTGCTAGACATCCTGGTTTACTCAATTGTTCTTGCTACTTACTAGCCTAATAGATATTAAATTCAGATGTTTTTATAATGGTGAAAAAGGAGAAGCACAATTAATACCTTCTAAATGTTGTTATCCTAAGGTACCAAGAAAAATGTTAGATTATTTTGCTAGCTGTAAAAACTTTTTAAAGTCACTCCAGTTTTCCTATCAATAAAAATTAAAATGGCACAACTTCCATTAACAATTTTAGAGGATTATTGTGAACTTCAAATACTGTAAAATACATAAACTATCTTACACACCTTAATATTTGATATTTCTTTTATAGCTTGAGATTTCCACAATGCTTCAAAATTCATGAATCACTTCGTAGTTTTTTATTCAACCCTCATATTACCCTCCTTAAATAGATGCCACAAGTATTATGACTCTCATATTAATAACTTGTTTTCACAAGTAGAACTGTAACTGGTATTTTACCTCCAGATACCAAAATTAAGAGTGCATTGATAGCACTTGTATTTTGACAATAACTGGGTTTAGGATCATTTGCAAAACCAAACAGCAATAACAAAGTTAAAATAGGAATTAACCAGATGTTCTGCTTTTTCTTCTTATTTCCTTGCAATCAAATCCAGTCAATGCCTTTATGTTGGCCCGTGTAGTTTTTATACCCTTTTCTATAGGTCAAAACAGATTCATAAAGGCTCAATTCCTTGACCTTGCTCACATACCTACTAAATGTCAGAGCTAAAGTAAGAGGTCTGTTTTCCAGAGAATGAATCAGGCATATTAACCAGTAGGCCTTTATTTTTCTTTCTGTGTTAGACCTGTCAGCTTTTACATCTATTTCAGTGTCTATGACAGTGATTTTTTTCTATAGTAACTACATTTGGATTAAAATAACAAGGGTATTGTCAGAGTAGCTCCAACACAACAGTGAAGAAAGTGAAATTAGCCTTTGGGTATCTTTAGTCCCCTGCTTTACTATTTGTTCAGAATTACCTTCCAGTACAATAACAACTGTGTACTTTGGTCCATATGATTTGAATTTACACTGTCCTGTTGTACACAATATTAACCTCTGTTACCTAAATAAGACTTGACTTGTTTCCCATATAGTTCTTATGACATTAGGGGAGAAAGGCATTAGTGTGAGTATAATTAAAATAATGTCTTTGAAAAAATAACTATAGATATTGGTATATTGTGAAGATTCTATGAGAAATGACCATAATTCAATTATATAAAAAGTGATATTTTAAAATGTCATTAAAATACCATAATTTCTAATTAGGTTTCCTTGTTATGATACTTTTACTACATTGTGGAATAACAAATGCATCCATACTAAAGACAATGAGTTTGTAGGTTGTATTTGCTTATATGTTTGTATAACATATTCATAGAGGGAATCCCTCTTACTACAATGGAAATTCCTGCTTTTTGTTTGGCTACTAAAACTCATTCATTATGCCACAAATAACACTTTCAAAATGTGATTTTGTTGAATTGTTTCAGCTTCCCTAACAAAGTGTGTAAAAGCCTCATGTGTGTCATTTGCCAGGTCAAGTAATAACAAAATCAATGGATTCACCTTGGCACAAACACATCTGAAGAAAATATGTTGATGGACTAAAGAGTTTAAGAAAAAAACAGACATATACTCATATGAAATTGAGTATGAACTAGAAACTGAGTGGATGCCCATCTGTTGGAGAATGGCTGAATAAGTTATAGTATGTGAATGTTATGGAATATAAGAAAGGATTAGGAGGATGATTTTAGAGAGGCCTGAAGAGACTTATATAAGTTGATGCTAAGTGAAATGAGCAGAACCAGGAGACCATTGTACACAGCAACATCAATATTATACAATGATCAATCCTGATGAATGTGACTCTTTCCAACAGTGAGATGACTGATGCCAGTTCCAATGATTTTGTGATAAAGAGTCATCTACATCCAGAGAGAAGACTGTGGAAACTGGTGTGGATCAAAACATAACATTTTCATTCTTCTTATTGTTATTCTCTTGAATTTTGTTTTTTTATTCATTTACTTTCTTTTTTGATCTGATTTTTCTTGTGCAGCAAGAGAACTATATAAATATGTTTACACATATTGGATTTAACATATATTTTAACATATATAACACATTGGATTGCTTGCCATTTATGGGAATGGATGGGGGCAAAAAGGGGAGAAAAGTGTGACATATTGTTAAAAGCAGAAAATTCATTATCAGAAATTCTAGATGCTAGCTTCATATTTTCCACTAACTATATGTGATTAGGTATCTGTCCTGGAACAGACAGATTTTATAAGAGCTGTTTTGCAAATAAAAAGGAATTAAGGAATAAGAAGTAAAATTATTGAATATTAATTAATTAATATATGAAATACTTTGGGTAAAAATAGTAGTTTTGATATACAATGACTCATCCATCATTTTATATTAAACAAAAAAATGAAATTTGCTGCAATCATTTATTTTAAATGATTTAGCATCGAGTTGATGTGATTTTGACATGTTCATCAATTCTTCATGATGAAAACACATTTTTATTATGCTGAATACTAAATACATATTTGACAAACAATCCATTTTTTTTCCAAGACAACCCTTATTTGTATCATATTTATCTGAAATAGGGTTTAAATCAGGCAACTTCCCATACCAACAAAGTATGTTTGTTTCCATCTTTGATCAGTGTCTTAACCTTTTGTTACATGTAGCCTGATTTAAATGATTCAAACTCCATTCATGAATCTCTGTGATTCCATAATTCTGTTTGTCAGTGTAACACTATATTTTCAGAGACTGTCATTCCCTTAATAAGACTTGGAAGTCCACTGCATTTTTAAAGTACCATTGAATCAAGTGATACTGGTCTCCTGTTCATTCCCAGACAAGACTCTCCATTTCCCTACTCTAGACTTTCTCAGGCTGTCCCTTGTCCAGACCTGCTAATGGAAGGATTTTGGTACCAGCCTGAATCCTGATCATGGGTGAGGAATTAATTAGTAAAACTCTCAAAAATGGTCAAAAGAGGAGTTTGTTTATTCAAAATTCTCTCAGTCTTATATACCCTAATATGCTTACATAAATGTAGCATACTGCCCATGTGCTAACTATATACTGCCCATGCAGGACCACAAACAAGTTGCTATTGTGTGTAGATGTCTCCTTGCCACTTTAGTATAACTCTGTTTAATTACAACACAGGTTGTCACATTCCCTGATTTCTCAGAAGGGCCAAGATGCCCTTACAGGTGAATGGTGAGGCAAACCAGACATGGTAGCAGGGTTTCTTTTACTGGACTAAAGGATCTTATACCTCACCCAAGGTTCATCACTATTTGTGACTCTCTACAGTCTCCCATGCCTGGAATGCTATTTCTTCTCTTTTCCAAGTACTGGTGTCTCTGGCTTCCTTTAAGTTCCAAATAAATAAAATTTCACCTTCTAAAAAAAAGTGTTTCTCAAACCCTCTTAATTCTTACAATTTTTCTCTATTTAAATTACTTCCTTTTTATGCAATATATAGCTCATTTGTATACCTGTTTACTTGTTAGTTCCTTGAAAGCAAGAGGTTTCTTTTGCCTTTTATGGTATTTCCAGCACTTTAACAGTGTTCTTGATACATTTCAAGTTCTTAATAAATATTTATTGATATACATATATACATTTACATTATACAAACATTTATAGAAATATTCCATTGCTTTCTTTTATACATATAATTACATGTGTGTAGACATATGCATATATATATTTCTTCATTGCAGTGATTAGCAGTAATATTCAATTTAATTTCTACCTGTTTTTTAAACCTCATATAGCTTATGCTGTACAATAAAACAAGCAAGTAATAACCTTTCTCAGCTTCCAGTCTCTTAAAATTTGATTATTTCTTAGTATCAAATTGTTTGAAAGGTATAGTTTATCTGTTTTTGGTTTTTTGCATTTTAACTGTCCTTTCCTTTGTTCTTCTGAGCAAGTCATCATGTTATACTGTTGTCTTGAATTATTATAAAACCCTCAACTTCGATATACCAAATACTGCAATAGCTCTGCATCATTGAAATGTGCTCCTTAAGCACTAAAAGATTTGCATTCCTTTTTCAGTAATAGCTAATATTTCAAACCATTAAAGTGAACACAATAAAAAGACCAATTACATACATAGACAGAGAAAAAACAGAAAGAGACAGAAATTGCACAGGAAAATAGAGATAAAAATGACATTTCATTCTTCTATATTTAATTAAAAAGATATATATATATATATGCTATATTTATATATCTAAATATATTTCTATCCATAGATTTCTCTATACATATATATGTATATATATGTACACACACACATACACATACACAAACACATTCAACTCTCAACTGACAAAGTAACTAAACAAAGCTAAGGAAATCAGCTCAATCTATTTTCATCTGGTCAAGGTTAGATGGTTTAAATCAGTCTGTTTTCAAAAGAAGCATAAATGTTGTTGTTTCAAACTTGAAATATATCAAAATTATTTTGTCTCTGGTACTTCACACACAATTTTCAAAATGAATGTACCTCAAGACCATAAAGATACTTTAGGCCAGTTATTTTTAATACATAATGCTATTTCTTTCCCCTATAGAAAGTTCAAGCTCTTTATTGAAAGATTTTGAATAGCAACCTAGGTCTCCTAAGTTTGGGACAATTCTGAAATGTTCAATCTCTTATGCAACATTGGAAATTCATATGACTCAAATTGGTACTACAAATGATCTATCACCACTTTAATTATATCTCTAATGTAAAACTTTTATTTTGAATATATTCACATTTATTTTCTCTTCTATCTAATGATCTTTCTTGTAAATAGAAGTAGCATAAAGTTTTCTGAAAATTAGAGGAATTGGTCAAGTAGTATGCTAGAAATAGAAATTTGAAAGAGATACTTATTTATTGTTGACCCGGAGAATATCCTTGAATGTCATGTTCTAGAGACTAATTTTTGCTACCATTAATAATTCCCTTAATTTTTAATGGCCTACATGCAGTCATCCAGTATGTATATACAGTATCACTATGCACTATAATTTTTGTCCATATAATTAGAAAGAGGTAGCATGGCTCAGTAAGTAAAACAAGGGGCTTTAAATTCCAGGTTTTGTGAATTTTGATCACCAGTGTTTTGTTGATTTCTGGTAACTAAAAATCTTAATCCATACATCTTCATCTATTTTTCAGAGGAATTAATTTAACTGAGAGAAATAATTGATTTTAGTGATGACTTCAAGTGAATCTATATACACACCCTATGTCTTTTTCAATGCACAGATGTAGACATTCTTTAATCAGTATCCAGTGATTTTTACCAATGGGTACCCTGCTGTTTGTCTATTACAGTTAAAATCCCATAAGAGCAAATGGTATCCCAAATAAAGTCTCTATTTGAAAGTCATTTCTATCACTAGCAGATGGTCCAGAGTTACACTGTTCTGTTGATTTTGATGATCTCATCAGTGAGAAGGAATAGAATTATAAAAGACCTTAGATATAATCCATCTATTCCTATCCCTCCAAATTGAGGTCTTTATCGTTATTGTACTTTGTTACTGTAAATCTCCAATGAAATTTGCCTGTAATACCTCATCATGATGCTGTGCATGGCCCTAAACAATGGAAGATCATGTTGGAAATTGTTCCTATCAAAGTAGAAGAGTTTCAAGTACATGATGATGAATTGTGTGTTTCATCCAAGAATCAACCAATACACTTTTTAAGAAGTTTGCTCAGAGGTGATTTTTTTATTTGTTTGTTTTCTCAGTGAAATTCTTTTGGATTTTCTACTAAATCATAAGAAAATTAGAATTTGTATCAATATTAATGTATCATTTGTATCAATATCAATGAAATGATGGGCCATTGAATTAAAGCTATAAAATTATTTTTAATGTCATCAGAATTATATATCTATAAAGTATATGATGCAGAACATGAATGATACTTTAGAATCTTCATTGTCAGATTGTTCACTTGATCAGCTTTTATATCATTTCCCTCCCCTGAAATCCTATGTACTAAGATAAATATATACATATTAATAGAGATGCATTAGGCAGTGAGGTGGTCTTAGTAGACACAGAGAATGTTTGGCCTGGAGTCAGGAAGACCTGTGTTCAAGAACTGATCTAAGACACTAGCTGTGTGACTCCTGACTAGTCATTTAATCTCTACTTTAACTCACTGAAGAAGGAAATGATGAACTACTACAGTATCTTTGTCAGGAAAACACCATACAGGGTCGCAAAAAGTTGAACACGATTGTATGACAGAACAAGAAAAACAAACTAAGGAGGTGAATTTACTCTTAGAAAAGGGTAAATAATCTTATAATTATCTTTTAATTGCCTGTTTAGCTGCATAGCCGCAGAGATAGAACTAGAAAACTTTTGAAGTTTATATCCATAGGGATTATTTGTGTGTGTATGTGTGTATGTGTGTATTATATATATATATATATATATATATTATATATATATATATATATATATATATATATATAAAATATATACACACATATATATATGAAATACATATACACATGCACACATAAACACACACACACATATATATGTAGCACAATGTAGGAAACTCAAAATAATTATTTAATTTATAAACAATAAAAGCATACAATAAGAGGAGAGAAAATAAGAGCAAACATTATTCCAGGTAAATTTTCGAGTATTTATCTATCCACATGAATCTCATTAGACAATTTTTTTTCTTTTATCCTCATTAGAGTATTTTTCTCTTTATATCTAGAATTAATTTCTTAAAAGATTTCTAATCTGTCCTGGTCTGAATTACTATGATAGAAATGAATTGATCATGGAACCAAATAGCACACTATACTAAAACAAAGGCTCAAGTAGCTTTTTTATTTTTATTCAAAACCATATAGTCATTTCTAAGACCATGGTGGACTAGCCATCTTTGGAATGTCAACCTAGAGACTCCAAAATTTTCTGTTTTTACAGGTTCCCTATAAATAGTTTGATTGGGAAAGATGATAAAATTAGATCAGTTTGTGACAACTACTGTCTCCTGCCCCCAAGCTCTACCGTCAGCCTTGTTTCCTTGATTCTGGTAGCAATTTAATTTTGTTCTATTAATGGCACTATTTTGGAATAGTAAGCAAATAAAGCATCAGTGGCATCTGATATTTTGAGATTAAAATTTTGTTATCATAATGCAAATCATCAATTATGAGACATAATGATTCATTACAACACTGTGGCCATCACTGGAAAAAAGATACCTGAATTCCATTTTCTTGATTTATAGTACTTGGCAGTAGTGTAGTTACCCAGAGTCATACATGTCAATCCAATTCAATCCAACAAACATTTGAGTGCCTAGAACATGTGAGGCACTGTGTTAAGTACTAGAGACAATGTCAATAAAAAAGAAATATAGTTTGTACACTCAAGGAAGTCACAATTTAATTGGGAGAGACAAAACACAAAAGGAAACAAAAGGGGAGTGGGAGATGAAAGGCTTACTAGCATGAGGGCATCTTGTTCTTCGAAGTTGAAAAAAGACAAAGCAATAGATGGGAAGTACCTGCATCTCCACCTAGGGCCTTTTGTACATACCTTAGGTTTTCTTCAGCTCTTAACCTCTCATCCAAATATGGTTTATTAAAGAGGGGATGCCTCATTAAAGGGAAAGTGTTTAAGATAATTTTGGCTGTAACATAGAACATGTGAAAGGAATCTTTATTAAATAATACTGGAAAGGTAGATTTTCACCAACATATTGCAAAGGCTTTTGATTTTCAAGCTAATGAATTTGTATTTTATCTAGACATGGTACAGCAACTGATGTAGTTAAAAACAAAGGATGTTGGAATCCTTACTAACTGCTAAGTAATTAGAGTTGATCTAATCTTACAAGAAGATGTTTTGGGCAGAACCTGAAACAAGGTACTAAGTAGAACTACCCATAATCCCTCTCTCTGGAAGGAGCATAAATAGGCCAATGGGCCAGTCGGAGAGTGCTCTGGAGAGTGAAGATGCTACAAGTCGAGATTTCAGCGGAATGACATGAAGAGTTGGAGCTGGCTGGAGGCTGAAGAAAACTGAGGCAGAGGCTGAAGGACCAGACCTTTGGATTTGGTGACATTCGGAGAGAGCTCTTGGAACCAAGCAGAGAGATAGGCCTCTAAGCTAACCGGGCTATATTGGGATAATAAAAGATCTGAACCTTTATCACCTGGCTGCATTTGGGAAAAAGCTCACCACATTTTGGCGCCCTGAACGTGGGACAAACAGACCCCTCAGTGGATTTCGGTGGAAAAGCTCCGATCCTGATTCAAGTGGAAAAGCCTCTGATCCTGATCCAGTGGAAAAAACATCAACCCAGAAATTAGGGTGAGTGCAACAAAGAAATTTTGCTAAAAGAGTTAAAGTAGAATTTCAGCTAAGATGGGACAGATATTTAGAAAACAGCCTGTTTCTGTTCGAGGAAAATGTTTAGAGAGCATTGTCAAAATTATGGAAAGCCAAGGTTTAATTATAAGTTTACAGCAAATCACTGAACTTTTACAAACTGTAAAGGACATATGTCCTTGTTTCTCTCTTGATAAGGAATTAGATCTAAATGAATGGAAATTGGTTGGAGAGGATCTTTGTCAATTCTATGATAAAAATGGGCCTAACTCAATAATTAATACATATAATGTAATACAATTGGCTATAAGAAGTTATTTAAGTGATAGAATGATGAAAAGGAAAGTACAGGAGGAAGAAATGCCAACTTTACTAGGTGAAAAGGAGGACGAATCAGATGAGAATGGATTTAATTGCAATTCTGAGTATGATACTTCACAGCAGGAGGAATTAGGTGATTCCACATCTCATGACCCTCCCCCCGCAATTAACCCTTCATGGGTGAAACAAGGGGGAGGAAGAGAGGCAGAAACACAGTCAGCTTCTCCTATAAAGCAGAATTTGACAAGATTAGAAAAAGCATTAATTAAAGCAAAAAATGAAGGAGAAGATATATCTGATTTTATAAATGCATATCCTGTGATTGAAGAGCTCAACTCCTCAGGTCAAAAAGAGAGAAAATACACTCCTTTTAATTTGGGACGCAATAGGCAAAAAGGAGCTGTTGTACAAATCACTTTTGACCAACTAGCTAGTGAAGGTCAGTATGCAGAGAGTTCAGAACAGATTTATTATCCCATAACAGTCTATGAGCAAATTTCTAAGGCTGCAATAAAAGCTTGGAATTCTCTCCCTGGACAGAAAGATGGAAATAATGCTTTCACAAAAATAGAGCAAGGTCCCAATGAACCTTTTGCAGATTTTGTGGGACGTTTACAAATAGCTGTAATAAGAACCATTGGAGATAATGCTGCCACAGAAATAATGACTAGACATTTGGCTAAGGAAAATGCCAATGAGGTTTGCAAGAGAATTATATGGGGGCTAGACAAAAATGCTTCTTTAGAGGAGATCATTAGACACTGTGCCACAGTGGGCACAAATGCTTATTATGCCCAGACTATGATGAACATGAAAAGACAAGGTCCTTCTTGGCAGAGGAATTCTAGAGAAACTCGTCGATGTTTTCATTGCGGAAAAGTTGGACATTTGAGAGCTCAATGTAGAAATGGAGATAGAGTGAGAAGACAGGGTGAGAGAAAACCCAAAACCCCATGTCCAAAATGTAACCGAGGCTTTCACTGGGCCTCTAAATGTATATTGACCCAGAGGAATGAGAGGCAGGGCCCAGCTCTAAAGTATCAATCAAAGGACAGGTGGGGCATGATAGCAGCTGAGGTCACACCCAGAGAGACTTTAGAAATTCAGAACTCTGATGTCATCAACCAACAGAAAAGCAATCAGGATTACAGTTGGTAAGAATACAGGCCTTTTAAGACAACAAGACAATATCCAATGCAAACAGCTCCAATGTAATTACCAGATGATGAGAAGAAATCCCAAAAGTGGTAAATAACTGCTTGGGGAAGAGGATCTGCTTATATTTCCACAGCTGGAAAAGGAATCAGATGGCTAACAATGAGACTGTCAAAAGAACTTTAAAATCTTCAGCTTTCAGTTCCTGAAAAACCAGCAAGAATCACTGGATTCCCTGAGATGAAAAATTGTTGATGAGACTTTTTGCAGTACTTCAGAGCTTACAGGAATTATTAGATTCCTGGCGCATGAACTAATGGACAATGGATTGCTTATGGACTATTTCTAGGACTTATGGACATGTGTAAATTTTCAGGTTGATTTATGTTGTTACTTTACTACTATGTATAATGCCTCCCATATTGATGGATTTATGTATACCATGTATATCTGTTACAAAGTTCTGGCCCATATTGATGGATTTATGTGTACCCCCTCAGAAACCCCCTATGTTTTAAAACAAAAGAAAGGGGGAGATGTTGGAATCCTTACTAACTGCTAAGTAATTAGAGTTGATCTAATCTTACAAGAAGATGTTTTGGGCAGAACCTGAAACAAGGTACTAAGTAGAACTACCCATAATCCCTCTCTCTGGAAGGAGCATAAATAGGCCAATGGGCCAGTCGGAGAGTGCTCTGGAGAGTGAAGATGCTACAAGTCGAGATTTCAGCGGAATGACATGAAGAGTTGGAGCTGGCTGGAGGCTGAAGAAAGCAGAGGCAGAGGCTGAAGGACCAGACCTTTGGATTTGGTGACATTCGGAGAGAGCTCTTGGAACCAAGCAGAGAGATAGGCCTCTAAGCTAACCGGGCTATATTGGGATAATAAAAGATCTGAACCTTTATCACCTGGCTGCATTTGGGAAAAAGTTCACAACAAAAGGATAGACATGGTTCAAATCTGTGGATGAGGAAACTTATTCTGCCAGATGTGTAAATGATGAATTGAAGAGGGCAGAGAATGGAACAGTGTTGAGAGTATTGCATAGGGGAGAATGTTTATTGCAATAACCTAAGTGAACTCTGATGGGGACCACAAGTAGGGTATTGGCACCCATTATCTAAAAGTAATCCTGAATTTTTCACCATTTCTTACTCCCTCAAATACAATATTTTATTTTTTGACATCTCTTCCATATATCTTTTCCCCTATAATTCATTCTGTACCATAGTACAAAAGGCAGTTGGATTATACAGTGGATAGAGCAGTAAATTTGTCATCTGGAATACTCTTCCTCATGAGTTGAAATTCAGCCTCAAACACATAATCACTTAATCCCATTGGTGTCAGTTCCTCAAATGTAAAACCTGAGTTGAGAAAGGAAATAACAAACCATTCCAGTATCCTTTCAAAGCAAACAAAAACCTGCAAAAAATAAGGTCATGAAGAATTGGACACAAGAGAAGTAACTGAACAACAAAAATCCTGCTACTGACCCTTATTATGTCTTGCCTGGACTCTTCAAATAGCCTGCTGATTGCTCTCCTTTCATATGGCTTTTCCCAGTGCAGTTAACCCTCCATTCAGCTGCCAATTTGATCTTTTCTTGGTTTTGGCCAGATATTTGGGGTTTACTTGACTTTGTCCAGGATTACACAGATAGTAAGTGTTAAATGTTAAATGTTTGAGGATGAATTTGAACTTAGGCTTTCCTGACTTCAGGGCCAATGTTCTATCCACCGACTATGTACTTGCCCCCCAAAATGATCTTTCTAAAGTGCAGGTTTTGCTGTCACCTTCATGTTACACTCACTATACTCCAATGACTCCATGACTCCAGGTCAATTCTCAAATCAAGCACAAAATCCTTTAAAGAGGGTTTTAAAATTCTCCATAACCTCTTCATCCTACCTTTCCACTCTCCATTCTTCCTTCATCTTAACTCTTACCTCCCCTAGTATTCTGTGATCCAATGATACTGATCCCTTTGCTACTCCTCATACAAGGTATTCCTTTTCCTTGACAGCATTTTCATTGACTATTCCATACACATGGAATGCTTTCTTTTCTTGTTTCTACTCCCTGGCTTTCCTTATTTTCTTCAAGTTCCAGATAAAATCTCACCTTTTATAAAAAAGTTTCCTAAACTTTCTTAATTCTAGTGCCTTCCCTCTGAGATTATACACACACATGCGTACCACACACACATACATGCACACACATAATCTACATTATATTTAATCTCAGAGAGAAGACACTACACACATACATATAGAAATATATGTATTTATATATTGTATATTATAAATATATGTATTATATATTATATTATAATTTTATATAATACAAATTATATATTTATATGATATAAATTTTATATATATATGCATACACACACACACATACATATACACACATATCTTCTTTGCACGTCATTTTTTATGTTTTTCTCCACTCAACTGTGAGTTCCTTGAGAGAGGGAAGTGTCTTCTGTCTTTTTATGTTTACTCAAATCTCACCACAACACTTCACACATAAGTGCTTAATATTTGTTTATTGATTGTTTGATAGTGACAGTAGAAAAAAGTGGAGAGATATAAGAGAGTAGTTCATACTACTTTTTTCTTGCTCCATATACCAACTCAGTCAATCTGACTGGGAATGCCACTTCTTAGGCCTCATTCCTTCCCTGGACACATCTAGGACAGTTTTTAATGACAATGCTAACTTAAAGTTATTTACTGGTAGTTTTAAATAGTTTCCAGAGACAACCCAGGGAATAACTGGCAGCTGTGAGCTTACAGCAGTCTTGAGCACACAGCTGTTCTACCTTCTCCTTCATTCTTTGAATCTGCCTGAATCCTCTAAAAAGTGACAATATCAGGCTCGTTTGGTCTACTACATATTTAGGCTATCAATTTTCATCTGGGCCCTCGCTCTTATCTAGCAGTCATTTTATCAATCTTTTATTGTGTTCTTATTACATTCAATATGATGGCTATTGAAAAACATCTCTCTTAGGCTAAATCTACAAACCAGCATTTTTATTGTACTGAAAACTATGGCGTCTTCTAATTCAATCTGTGCCCTGTATTTCTTACAACTTATTTATCCCAGAGCTTTGGGCTCCATTAATTGTCTATTCTTTCTCACCTTATATCTGTCTGTCTCTCTATTGATGCATTACACTTTTCAGTTTTTTTTTTCTTTTTTTATCCTAGAAAGAGGAATCTCTGTGTGTGTGTGTTTGTTTATGTTTTGGTTTTGGCTTTGGTTTTAATAAAGTTTTTTATTTTCAAAACATATGCACAATTTACACTCTTTCTGTTATTATTTGCTTGCATTTTTGTTTTTCCTCCCAGATTATTTTTACCTTCTTTCTAAATCCAATTTTTCTTATATAGCAAGACAAGTATATAAATATGTGTACATATATTGTATTAACATATACTTTAACATATTTAATATGTATGGTACTATCTGCCATCCAGAGGAGGGGGTAGAGGGAAGGAGGGGAAAAATTGAAATAGAATTTTACAAGAATCAATGTTGAAAAATTACCCATGCATATGTTTTGTCAATAAAAAGCTATAATAAAAAAATATATGCATGGATAATTTGACAACATTGACCCCTGCATAGCTTTTTATTTCAGATTTTCTCTTACTTCCCCTCACCTCTTCCCCTAGATGGCAAGCAAAACAATATATGTTAAACATGTTAAAATATATGTTAAATCCATTATGTATAAACATATTTATACAATCTTCTTGCTGTACAAAAAAAAATCAGATTTAAAAAAAGAAAGTAAATGAGCAAGAAAACAAAATGTAAGAGAACAACAAAAAGAGTGTGAATATTATTTTGTGATGCACATTCATTTCCCATAGTCCTCTTTCTGGGTGTTGATGGCTCTCATCATCACAAGATCATTGGAAATGGCATCAGTCATTTCATTGTTAGAAAGAGTCATGTTCATCAGAATTGATCTTATATTGTTGATATGTACAGTATACAGTACCATGTATAGTGATCTCCTTGTTCTGCTCATTTCACTTCACATAGTTCATGTAAATCTCTCCAGACTTTTCTAAAATCATTCTCCTGATTGTTTCTTGTAGAACAATAATAATCCAAAATATTCATATACCATGTTATTCAGCCAATCTTCCAAATGATGGACAGCCACTCATTTTCCAGTTGAAAGAAGAATCTTGATGTAATAGAAGGAATTTCTGTCTTCAAAACCCAGAAGATCAAGAATTAGGTTTAGCCTTTGACAAACTATGTAGCTTCAAGAGAATAACCAACTTCCAATATTCCAATCAATGTTCTAAGACTTTAAGTCACATTGCTAGAGGAAGTTTCCTCATTGGGAGTTCCCTATATCAAAGCAATTACAAATCCAGTTCAAACAAAATGAAATCATTCTTTTGCGGTGAAATTGATACCCTGACAAACTTCTATCTTATATCTTATATCTACTTTACTGCTAAATTTCTAGAAGACACAGCTCATACTTGCTTCCTCTATTACCTTGTTATCTGTTTATTTCTGTCATTTGTAATTCACTTTCACCTCTACTGAAACTACTGGTTCCATGGCTATTACCTACCTCTTCCACACTTACTGTCTTCATCTAAGTCATTATCATCCTTTTCTTCCTGCTGCCTTGAGATGCCCACTTTAGTATTCTTCCTCATTTAACTTTATGATGCTGTTTTTTGCAAATAAACATTTCAACTTCATGTCCAAAAAGAACTCATTATTTTATTCCAAAAACTATTCTATTTTCAAATGAATTTCTGTCAAAAAGAAAGGGGAAGGGAATAACTATTCATATAATGCCTACTATGTCTCAGGCATTGATAAATGTTATAAAAAATCTTATCATATTTGAAACCCACAACAAACCAGTGAGATAGTTGCTATAATTATCCCCATATTATAGTTGAGAAAACTGAGCCAAGCAGAAGTTTAGAAACTTGCCCATAATCACACAGTTAGCAAGTATTTGGGACCAGATTTGAAATCAAATGTTCCTGATTCTAGGCTTAGATCTCTATTCCTTGAACTTTTAGCTATCTCAAGGGCACTGATATGCTTCTAGTTGTCCTTCTTTACAACTCCTTATTCTCTTGCACATATCCAGACAGTTGCTGTGGCTTGTTACTTGTACTTCCACTGCACCCTGACACTCATCTCCTTTGTTCTACTCATAATCCAACACCCAATGATAGGTTGTCATTACTTCTTATCTGAACAATTAAAAG
Source organism: Antechinus flavipes (assembly GCF_016432865.1). Classification (NCBI taxonomy): domain Eukaryota; kingdom Metazoa; phylum Chordata; class Mammalia; order Dasyuromorphia; family Dasyuridae; genus Antechinus; species Antechinus flavipes. The sequence goes on from NC_067398.1 coordinate 604,949,299, forward strand.
AATCTTCCTAATTGTATTGAGTGTTTTAAATTTTCTTCTATTATATGTTATCCTAAAGATGACAATGATTTTCCTTCACTAAAAATTGTATTATAGATTCATAGATTAGGCACTGTGAGGGATCTTAAAGCTCCTATGGCTTCTAGTTTCAAATATAAGTTCTTTTCTTTGGCTTTGAAAGCCCTTCAAAACCTGCTCTCAGCCTATTATTCTCCAGCTTAAGTATATATCATTCTTCTTCCTACAGACTTCAGCCCAACTAAACAGGCAGCCTTCTCTATCCCAGTCCCTTTTGTCATTGATTGTTCCCCATGCCTTGAATATGCCTCCTTTTCAGTTTTGCTTCTTAGATTATTTTCTTTATTTCAAAATTCAGCCCAAATGTCACAGTCTCAAAGAAGTCTTTCTTAAGCATACTAACTACTAGTGTCTCCCTCTCCTAAGTACCTTGTATGCATTAAAAAATAGATAAAGAGATAAATGAAATAGCTAGAATTGATATAATGCACTAAAGTTCATAAAGCATTTTATAAATGTTATGTCATTTGATCTTTTCAATCCAATGAGAGTATGTTATTGATGATATTTTACATATGAGGAAATTGAGTATGGGAGAGTTTAAAAGTCAGCGTCCAAAACAGGAATCGAATTCAAGTCTTTTTTGAGTCTAAGAATAGCAGTTTTACCACTATGCTCCCTATTTCCTCCCTAAATATGCAGAGTGCCCCAAAAGTATTAGGGCATTTTAAAAAATTAATAGCTTTAATAGTTTAAAATGACCCAAGACTTTTTGGATGTCCCACATACATACATACATGTATGTTTGTACATATGTATGTATAGATACAATTATAGATAGATAAAATTATATATTTGAATACATATGTATGTGTATATATATATATATATGTCAGTGTTTGTGACATATATACATATATTTCAAGTTTTCAAAGTACTTTATAAATGTTATTTCATTTTATTCTCACAGCATCCTGGGGAAAAAAAGATATTATTAAGCCCATATTATAGATGAGAAGAATGAGTTAGAGCTTAATGATTTGTTCAATCATAAAGCTAGTAAGTATCACAGGCCAGATTTGAACTCAGGCCTTCTTCTTTTCAGGACCAACATTCTAACTACTGAGAAACTTAGTATAGAAATAACTACTAAACCCAGTGAACTTGAGATTACCAAGAAAAATAATGCTCAGTGAGAAGAGATTCCAAGAAATAACCTTGGGAAATATACTTGGTTAATAGAAATGACTTAAATGAAGTTCTATTAAAGGAGACTGAGAAGGAAAAGTCAGAAAAGAAGGAAAACAAAGAGAGAATAGTATTACAAAAATATAAGAGGAGAGTATCAAGAACAAGAAAATAATTTTTTGTCTCAATAGCTTAAGAGAGATAAAAAACCATGAGGATTATAAAATGACCATTAGATTTGGTATGTTAGAGTTTAACTAGAAACTTCAGAGTTGTTTTAATTGAATGATAAAATTTGAAGAGAGACTATTAAGAACTAAGAATAGAGTGAGATCTTATTGTAGACAACCTTTTTAACTGTTAAGTGATGAAAAGGAGATAAGATGCTGTAAAATCAGGAGAGGGAATGGTGAGATTAAGTGAGGGTTTTTTGAGGATGCTTTTTGCTCACAGTTGGGAAGCAACCAGTTGACAGGAAGACAATGAATATTAATGAAAAAGTATGGGTGCTACAAAGGGCAATCTGCATAAAAAGAGAGTGATTTGTCTTGACAAAGAGAGACAGAAGAGAGTGATAGAAGGCATCTGAGAGATATGAGATTAAAGAGGAAGGCAGAAGAGGGAGATTTAAATTAATGGTCTCATTTTTTTTTCAGTGAAATATGAGACAAATTTTAGAATTGGGAAAGTGGGGAGAGGAAGACTGTGAGATGCTTGAAAATATAGAAAATGTTTGGAAAAAGTCAGTGTGATGAATTGGGTTATGAATTAATTAAGGAGGTGTAACAGGATTGTCTTGATGTAATACAGGACTAAATTTGTGTAAGCTAAATTTGTATTAGAACCAATTTCATGATTTTCTTTAGTGATTTTCTAGTGCTAAGGCTTTGAACAACAAGATCAGAAATAGGATAGAGGAGCAAGGGAATCAAAATAAGAGTACAGTTTAAAGTTTAACTGGTTCGCTAAGGAGTCACTATGAGGAAAGGAAGAAGATGCCGCTAGTGTAGGGTGATATCCTGGGAAATAACTGAGGTGTAGAATAATTGTAAGTCATGGTGAGGATAAAGAACAGATTTTAGAATTATGAAGAAGAACAAAAGATAGATGAAAATAAATTGTGATTTAAAATTTAATTTTAGAATTCAAAGAAAAGTGAAATATTTGTGAGTGATGGTAAGATCTAGGATGTGATTATCTCTTCCTATGGCTAATATAGAATAAAGAAATAAGTCATTTGAAACAAGTAAGTGAAGAAACTGGGAGATTAGGGTTTTTGAAAGTGCCAGTATATATTTTGAAGTTTCTTGGTATGAGGGGAATAAATGGGGAGAAAAGGAGAAGGGAAGAGGGAGGAGAAGAAAGGAAGAAGAAGAAGAAGAACAACAACAACAACAACAACAACAAAAATAACAACAGAAGAAGAAAGAAGAAAGAAAGAACAAAACAATAAAGAAGAAGAAACAAGAAAGAAGAAGAAAGAAGAACAGAACAAGAAAGAAGAAGAAACAAGAAAAAGAAAGAAGGAGAAGGAGTATGAAGAGGAGGAAGAAGAATAAGAGAAGGAGGAGGAGGAGGAGGAGAGACAGAGAAGGAGATGAGAGGAGGAGGAGGAGAATTCACATCTCTAAGCTGTGTTGTGATTTAGGAATTTAATATGTACCTAAATAGTTGTTTGAATAAATTAAGCATCCAAATAATTCACCAAAGTAATATGGATTTAGCCTCTTATAGTGGCAAATTGGTGAGCAAACATCCTTAAATTACAATAAATAAGACAAATACTCTTTCTCCATAATTTCAAGTCAGAAGGAAGAAAAGAACTCACATTAATATATATACTAGGCAACTAAAGCTGAAAGTCGCTGAAGGGTTATCAGGCATAAAAAGAGAATGATGTTAGAAAAGATTTGTTGCTCACAAAATGTCCTTATCCCCTCCCATTCTCTAACATTATCAGTAAATATATATACCAATGATATTGTAACAGGTTAAAAATGCACTTTTGAAACAGCTTATTCTTCTTTGTTCCATTTCAAGACTGTATTTGGTATTGATTTTAATCAGACCTCTCTCTCTCTCTCTCTCTCTCTCTCTCCCCCCCCTTCCTCCCTCCTTCACTCCATCTCTCTCTCTCTTTCTCTCTCTCTCTCATTCTCTTCTCACACACACGCACATACACACATTATATATGTATACTCGGATGAAGCATGAGTGTATTTTTCCAGGAGGTTAAAAGGAACAGGAAGTCTGACTATGTGATTTGTTCTAAATACTATCTGTTAGACCTAAAAATGTGAATACTTTCATGAGTAAATAATGGATGTTTATTGAATACTTTCTTTATGTCAATATTTTAACTTTCTTTTATTGCTTTCAAATTATTTCTTTCTTCTTATGAATTCATGTCAGAAAGGCTTTGACCTGTTTTATCTTTGGGCCCAACTGTTTGGAGATGTGGTTTCTATTAATAAATGCACTATAATTAAAAAAAAAAAACTGCAACTCACCAGCTGTAGATTCTGTGAATACTGTTGATGGAATTACATCAGTAAATGAGTAATGATAATATTTTGGGGAAGATATTTTCAAATAGCATAGAGATGGTCATAACTAATTTCATAAAAAAATCCTATCTTTCAAAGAACAATCAAAAGAGCATGAAACAAACCTTCTTTCTCAAGACCCAGAAGCAGAAGATAAATAAATACAAAACAGGAGGAAAAAACAGTCAAAGAAATAGACCTACTGATTTTGAAGTTTTGCTTGGAAACAATGTCTTTGTCTAATTCAATAGAAGCCACAAGTATCCCTATATGAAGATTAAAATATTTCCTCTCAAGTCCAACTCCAAGATATGGGAATTCATAACTATATTTTTATTTCTTGATAACAAATACATACAAAGACAAAAAAATTATGTTCTAATGCATAGATGTGTTTAAAATCTCAGTTACTGAAAAAGACAAATTCTAATGACTGGACATGTTTTATAAGAATAACTTTGAAGAGGAGAAATAGAATGATGTAGGGGATATAGAGCCAGCCTTGGAGTCAGAGATACAAAATCAAGGACACCAAAATTTAGGTCCTGACTCTGTCACGAATGATTTGTATGATCCTGGATGAGCACATTAACCTTTCAGTACTCTAGTTCACTATGCAAGGCTACTTGTTGCAAAGTTGTGCCTTTGTTGAAGGAGTTTCCTTGACTGTCTCCTATCAATTAAGTCTTGGGCCTGGAATAATGTTTAAAAAAATCAATAAAGCCTTTGTTTTCTAAATAATCTCATGAATTAAAACAATATTGATGTTGACTTTTTAAAATGTCTGTATATTTTATCCCATTTTGGAAATATTTTAGTTATTTAATGAAACATTCTGACTTATAAATTAGCTATATCACTTTAAAAACACATGGCATGCTGTAAAATTATAGATGAGTGGGAGGAAATGGAAAATTCTCATGTTACATGTACATTTATTAAGTGGATTACACAATATTTCTAAAACTAAAACATATGACATTTGAAATAGCTTTTTATAAGCAGATTATGTGACAGGAAAACAAAAGGAAATGGTTAAAATGATTTTATTTACTACTCACAAACAAGTAAATATTCATTCAGATGGTCCTTACTTCCAAGAATTACATCTGCTTCTACAAGTTCTTTTTTATGCCACACTTTCTTTCCTGTAACAGATAATCAACCTTAAATTGAAGTGCTGAAGAATTGGTAAGGGAATGAGAGGAAGGGATAGTTAAGGAATTGTGATAGATATGTATATACATATATACATATATATATATACACATATATATATATATATATACACACATACATATACTATATGCACATGTGTTCATATATAATACTCAAGTAGCCCAAGTAAATATATACGTCTGTGTATATGTACATATATTCATCCCAAAATTCCAGTATCACAGAAGTTTATTCTTGGATAACAAATATAATGAAAGTTCTTGCCATCAGAATGTTCCCTACGATTAAAAGAAGCTAAGCCTTGAAGGTGGCCAGACTACCAATGAGACCAGAGTTTATCTACTGGCCAATAAATAGCCCTGGAGGAAAAATACAAATGTTTATGACAGAAGATCATTGTTGTGAAATGATTTAGGGGTTGACTTCTGATACAGCTGGCATTATGATTCTGGTAAGAGAATGCTGGGCTTTGAATACAGCTTAATACTTTCAGCTCTTCTAAAATCAACTGCATATATTATTGGAATAAAATTTCTAATGATTCCATTTTCAGCCATGGAATTCTTGTCAAAATATTTTAAATATGGAAATGAATCAATTAGAGATCTTGATTTTGTATACTGTCTACTTTTCCTTACTTCCCTGCCTGTTTCACCTTAGTCAAGTTATTTTATAGAATCACAGAATTTAAATTGAAAGGGGACTCAGTGACCATCTGGTACCACCCATGTTTAAAAAAAATATGCACCATAGCATATCTAACAAGGAATCATTTATTCTCTTTTGGAAGAATTTCACTGAGTTGAATCTCAACACCATGCCATTCTTGAGAGCTCTATTTTCTGACATCATACCTTAATTTACTTTGCTTTTTTTTTTTTTTTTCTGGAACCAAAAAGATAGTCAAATATCACTTTCACATAATAGCTCTTCAAATATTTAATGAAATAACCTTGCCCATACCTCCTCCATCCATCCCACATCAAGTCTTCTCTTCTCTGAATTAAACATTACCTGGCATATCAATTGAACCTCATATGCAATAGCTTCAAGGCCCACTATAATGATCATTATAATAGCCTCCTTTAGGTAATCTCTATGTTATTTGGATTGCTAGGTGACACAGTAAATAGAATACCGGGCTTGGAATCAAAAAGACTCATCTTTATGAATTCAAATCTGGCCTCAGACACTTACTAGCTGTGTGACTCTGGGAAAGCCATTTAACCCTATGTGTCTCAGTTTCCACATATGTTAAATCAGCTGCAGAAGGAAAGGGCAAACCACTCCAGTATCTTGCTAAGAAATTTTTAAATGAAGTCACAAAGAGTTGGCTGTGACTGAAATGACTTAAGAACAACATGCCTCTTCAATATGTCTCCTTAGCCACTATCAAAGATCACTGACATTGACTTACCTATCATACATATTGATTGTTGCTGTAATTGTTGTTTTTCCAGTGCCAAAGGAAGTAATTCATTTGGGTTAGATGATAAGCAACAGGAATTCACTGAGAGTAGTTAGGTGTTTTCTTTCTAACTTTATTTTTCTTAGTTTTCAAATACATGCTAGCCATTTCTGTTGTGTCACTTCCAGTGAAAGGTTATTTTCCTTGTCAAAGAAAACAGAAATGTTGGAATTGAGCAGCTTATGTTGTAGGTCATCATGTCATTACCCTGAGCAGTGTTCAGAACTCTTTTCTTTCATCACCTTATGTTCCCCCAAAAAGAAACAAATCCTTTGTGTTATCCTTATCCTCTCTCATCCAGCTCCCCAGACTACCAAAGGTTCCCAGGATACAAAATCCTACTCTAGTGATTAGTGAACTATAATAGTAGTAAAAGAATAGAGTAGTAATATAAATATGCTGATTTTAATTTTTCTTGTATGAAAATGTTTTATCAGGTTTCAATATGCTTTTCCACACATCTCTAACAATATACCTATTATAGTTCATCTTGTCTTGGGTTTTTTTGTTGTTTTGGAAAAAATAATGTAATCCAATTGAAAAAAAAAAAGGAATTTGAAATCATTATCTGAGTTCTAATCTTGACACTGCTGATACGAGATGTGTGATCTTATGGAAGTCATTTAACATTTTAGGCCTAAATTTCCTCATCTGAAAAATGAAATAATAGGACCAATTGACGTCTAAGATTCTTTCCAGATTTATCCTTATGATCCTCTGATCTGCCATAAAACCTTACCTGACATGCTCAATTTACAGTATATTATTTTCCTACCCTTATCATTTATTGGCTGTGCCAAGAACACTAATCGCATAATTACATATTTCCTTGTTTTTATTTCCTGATTGGCACACACCTTGGATTCTCAAGGAGAATGCAAGGTCTGTGAGGAAAGACAAGGCTGTTTACACTTCTTTGTTTCCCTACATTGCAGATCACAGTGTTTCTCAAATATTTGCTGCTTAGTATGTTTGTTGACTAATTAGTTGAACAAACATGCACTAGATTGGACAGAACACAAAAGAATCCATGATAGTTTAATGTAGTATTTGTTAGATGAATATGGTTTGATTAATAATTTGTGAAAATGAGAATTAGATAGGCCTTTTTATTATTTCTCAAGTTCCTTTTAATCATCCTGTTGTTTAGATACATGCTTATTAATGTTATTTTCTTAGCTCATTCCTTATAACACTTTACAGTTTTAAAATGTGTTGTTTTCCACTCATCACAACAACCCTGTGAGTTAAAGCAGGCTGTCATATTGCTGAAAAAAATTCCAACATAATCTTGGGCTAGAGAGACAAGACACATTGGCAAATCAACCAGACAGCTAATGTCTAAGTTCACAAATCCTGCATTCAAATGCTGCCATTACCACATAGACATTATAGGACCTTGAACAAGACATTTATTATCCCTGTGCCCCAGGCAGATGTCCATTATAATAAGATTCAGAAAAGATGAGGATATGTCCTAATGAGTAAGTTACTCACTGGGAGCTTCTTACATTAGTTAAATCAGAGGCCTAGTAAAAGAGGGATGATTGATAATTATGATGGTATAAGTGTTAGTGAAGATGATGATGATGAACAAGAACAATAATAAACAACAAAAAGAAGTGTTTCTATATTTATTCTGTATTTAAAAGCCACAAGGATTTTCCAGAGTGGAGTCAACTTGGTAGAGTAAAGCCAAAAAGCTGCTCCAGTTCTTTAGTTTCTCTCAAAAATCACATGAAACTAAGCCTCTGAACAGAGTCTGATGGAATGAAACAACTCTTTAGCTCAAGACAGACTGGAAAAACTTTAAGAAATATCATTGTCTTTGGGGTGAAAAGGATATTCCGCCCAGCTCACACAGACTCCTAGAAGGTGAGTGAGAGGGTCTTAATCACAGCAAATCAGCAACTAAGACCCTCAGTCCTAGCTCAGTAAAGGAACAAATTAGTGGGGCAGTCTCCAGTCCCAATTCAGAAAGCAAACACTGGGAAACCAGTTGGTTTCCTGAAAAAAGCAGGCAAAGCTCCCCCCTGCAAACACAAGGGACTCCTGTGCTCAAAGTCAAGGCTCAGAGATGAATAGGAAGCCCCTTTTGTCCCAAGATCAGAGCTCAATCATAAAAGTAAAATAAGAGGAAATGCCAAAAGAAAAGGAAAGAAAATGAGAAAGAAACAGAAAAAACCCTTGACCATAGAAATTTACTATTGTACATGTAGACCAAAACACCAACTCAGATGAGGATAAAATGTCCAGAGAGGAAATCACAAAGAGTGAAATGAATTGGCCCCAAGCTCAAAGAAACTTCTTAAAATACCCATAAGAGATTTTAAAAGACAAATAAGAGAGCTAGAAGAAAAAAAAATGAAAAGAAGAAAAAAAGAGAAGATACAAAGGAAATGAGAGGTGTGCAAGAAAGAGTGAACAGCTTGAAAAAGGAAGGGAAAAAATTGGTTGAAGAAAACAATTCCTTAAAAAATACAAATGGCCAAATGCAAAAAAAAAAAAAAATCCATTGAAGAAAACAACACCTTCAAAAGTAGAATTAACTAAGCAGAAAAAGAAATACAAAAGCTAGCTGAAGAAAATCATACATTAAAAATTGTAACAGGGCAAATGGAAGCTAGTGACTCTGTGAGCAGCAAGAATCAGTCAAAAAAACTAAAAAGAATGAAAAATTGGAAGAAAATATGAAATACTTCATTGGAAAAATAGACAGTCTAGAAAATAGAAGAGACAATTTAAAAATTATTGGCCTAACTGAAGGCCATGACCAAACAAACTAAAAAAAAAGGTCTGGATAGCATTCTTCAAGAGATTATCAAGGAAAACTGCCCTGACATTCTAGAAACAGAAAGGTAAATCATCATTAAAAGAATGTATCAATCACCTTTGGAAAGAAATCACACAAGGAAAACTCCAAGGAACATTGTTGTAAAATTCCAGAACTACAATTTCAAGGAAAAAATATAGCAAACCACCAGACAAAAACAATTCAAATATCAAGGAACAAGAGTCATGATTGCTTAGGATCTGGCAGCTTCTAAAATAAAGGATCAGAGGGTATGGCAAACCATATTCCAGAAGGCAAAAGACCTAGAGTTCCAACCAAGAATTAACTTCCTAAAGAACCTCAACATCATCTTTCAGTGGAGGCAATGAATCTTACAGTAAAATAAGATATTTTCAGTCATTTCTATTGAAAAAAAAAAAAAACAACAGAAAATTTACTCTACAAAAACAGGACTCAAAAGAATGATAGAAAGATAGATAAATGCGGGAAAATATGTATTGTTTAAAATTAAACTGTTTACATCCCAAGATGGGAAAACAAAATCAGTAACTTTTGAGAACTGTATCGCTGGGTTCCCAAAAGAGATCACTACATGGAGAGATCATCACAGAAGGTATTATTGTTAATGGACTCCAGGGAGGTTAATAGAATGCTAGAAAATCTAGATGATACACCTCTGAAGAAAAAATTCTCAGCAACTCCAGAGATTCTACTAAAAAGCTGTTAGAAATAATTCATAATTTTAGCAAAGTAGCTGGATACAAAATAAATCCCCATAAATCCTCAGCATTTTTATACATCACCAACAAAATCCAACAGCAAGAGATACAAAGAGAAATTCCATTCAGAATAATTGTTGATAGCATAAAATATTTGGGAATCTATCTACCAAAGGAAAGTCAGGAATTATATGAGCAAAATTACAAAAAAGTTTCCACACAAATAAAGTCAGACTTAAATAATTGGAAAAATATTAAGTGCTCTTGGATAGGCCAAGCGAATATAATAAAGATGAAAATATTCCCTAAACTAATCTATTTATTTAGTGCTATACCAATCAGACTTCCAAGAAAATATTTTAATGATCTAGAAAAAATAACAACAAAATTCATATGGAACAATAAAAAGTCGAGAATCTCAAGGGAATTAATGAAAAAAAAAATCAAATGAAGGTGGCCTAGCTGTACCTGATCTAAAACTATATTATAAAGCAGCAGTCACCAAAACCATTTGGTATTGGCTAAGAAATAGATTAGTTGATCAGTAGAAAAGGTTAGGTTCACAAGACAGAATAGTCAACTATAGCAATCTAGTGTTTGACAAACCCAAAGATCCTAACTTTTGGGATAAGAATTCATTATTTGATAAAAACTGCTGGGATAACTGGAAATTAGTATGGCAGAAATTAGGCATGGACCCACACTTAACACCATATACCAAGATAAGATCAAAATGGGTCCATGACCTAGGCATAAAGAACGAGATTATAAATAAATTAGAGGAACAGAGGATAGTTTATCTCTCATACTCGTGGAGGAGAAAGAAATTTGTGACCAAAGATGAACTAGAGACCATTACTGATCACAAAATAGAAAATTTTAATTATATCAAATTAAAAAGCCTTTGTACAAACAAAACTAATGCAAACAAGATTAGAAGGGAAGCAACAAACTGCGAAAACATCTTCACAGTTAAAGGTTCTGATAAAGGCCTCATTTCCAAAATATATAGAGAACTGACTCAAATTTATAAGAAATCAAGCCATTCTCCAATTGATAAATGGTCAAAGGATATGAACAGACAATTTTCAGATGATGAAATTGAAACTATTACCACTTATATGAAAGAGTGTTCCAAATCATTATTGATCAGAGAAATGCAAATTAAGACAACTCTGAGATACCACTACACACCTGTCAGATTGGCTAAGATGACAGGAAAAAATAATGATGAATGTTGGAGGGGATGCGGGAAAACTGGGACACTGATGCATTGTTGGTGGAATTGTGAACGAATCCAACCATTCTGGAGAGCAATCTGGAATTATGCCCCAAAAGTTATCAAACTGTGCATACCTTTTGATCCAGCAGTGTTTCTATTGGGCCTATCTCCCAAAGAAATACTAAAAAAGGGAAAGGGACCTGTATGTGCCAAAATATTTGTGGCAGCCCTGTTTGTAGTGGCTAGAAACTGGAAATTGAATGGATGCCCAACAATTGGAGAATGGCTGGGTAAATTGTGGTATATGAACGTTATGGTATATTATTGTTCTGTAAGAAATGACCAGCAGGATGAATACAGAGAGGCTTGGAGAGACTTGCATGAACTGATGCTAAGTGAAATGAGCAGAACCAGGAGATCATTATACACTTCGACAACGATATTGTATGAGGATGTATTCTGATGGAAGTGGATTTCTTTGACAAAGAGACCTAACTCAGTTTCAATTGACAAATGATGGACAGAAGCAGCTACACCTAAAGAAAGAACACTGGGAAACAAATGTGAACTATTTGATTTTTGTTTTTCTTCCCGGGTTATTTTTACCTTCTGAACCCAATTCTCCCTGTGCAACAAGAGAACTGTTCAGTTCTGCAAACATATATTGTACCTAAGATATACTGCAACATATCTAACATATATAAGACTGCTTGCCATCTAGGGGAGGGGGTGAAGGGAGGGAGGGGAAAAATCGGAACAAAAACGAGTGCAAGGGATAATGTTGTAAAAAAATTACCCTAGCATGGATTCTGTCGATATAAAATTATTATAAAATAAAATAAAATATTAAAAAAATTCTCAGCAATACATGATACCTACACAAAAATTGACCATGTATTAGACATAAAAGCCTCACAATTAAATGCAAAAAGGCAGAAATAGTAAATTCTTCCTTTTCAGATCATTGTATCAATAAAAGGCTAGGGAAAAATAAGCTAAAAACTAATTGGAAATTAACTAATCTAATTCTAAAAAATGAGTGTGTCAAACAACAAACCACAGAAACACTCCATAATTTTATCCAAGAGAATGACAATAATGAAACAACATATCAACACATGTGGTTTGCAGCCAAAGCAGTTTTTAGAACTTTTATATCTCTAAATAGCTATATGAATAAAATAGAGAAAGAGGAGAATAATGAATTGGGCATGCAACATAACAGCTAAAAAAGAACAAATTAAAAGTTCCCAACTAAAAACCAAATTAGGAATTCTGAAACAGAAAAGAGAAATTAAGAAAACTATTGAACTAATAAATAAAGTTAAGAACTGATTTTATGAAAAAAAACAAGCAATATAAAGCATTGGTTAATTTTATTATGAAAAGGAAAGAGAAAAACCAAATCACCAACATCAAAAATGAAAAGAATGAACATATCACCAATGAAAAAGAAATTATAGCAATAATTAGGAGCTATTTTGCCTAAAAATATTGAGAGCAAATTTGGCATTCTAACCAAAATGGTTGAATATTTACAAAAATATAATTTATTTTTGTTAATAAATTATTAACAGATTAACAGACAAGGATATAAATTAATTAAATAGTCCCAATTTAGAAAATTAAATTTAACAAGCCATTAATGAATTCCCTAAGAAAAAAATCTCAAGAACTAAATAGGTTCATAAGTGAATTCAACCAAACATTTAAAAAATAATAATAAAAATAATAAATCCCAATGCTATGCATACTATTTGGAAAAATAGGTATAGAAGTCCTGCCAAATTCCTTCTACAATAAAAATATGGTACTGATATATGAACCAGGAAAAGCCAAAAATTACGGATCAATCTCCCTAATGAACATTGATGCAAAAATATTAAATAAAGTATTAATAAAGAGATTATAGCAACTTATTAGCAGGATAATACACTACAAACAAGTGACCTTTATACTAGAAATGCAGAACTGGTTCAATATCAGGAAAACTATATTCATAATTGACCATATCTATAACAAAACCAACAGAAATCATGTTAATCTCAATAGATGTAGAAAAAGCTTTTGAAAAAATACAATACCTATTCTTATTAATAAATACTAGAGAGCATAGGGATAAAGGGAGCTTTAAGCTGGACACATTTCCAATAAGTTCAGGGGTGAAACAAGGATGCCCATTATTATTATTATTATTCAACACTGTACTAGAACTATTTGGCTTCAGCAATAAGATAAAAAGGAAATTAAAGAATCTGAATAGGCAATGAGGAAATTAGACTATCACTCTTTGCAGATAATGTGATGATATGTTTAGAAAATTCTAGAAAATATCCAAAAACCTACTGGAAATAATTTATAGCTTTAGCAAAGTTGAAGAATATAAAATAAACCCACATAATTCATCAGCATTACAAGATATTACTGACAAAGCCCATCAGCAAGAGATAGAAAGAGATATTCCATTTAAAACTACTGTAAACAAAATAAAATCTTTGAGGGTCTACTTGCGAAGACCAATCTAAGAAATATATGAACACAATTACAAATGAAATAACAAATTTCAGACAAATAAAGTCAGGTCTAAACAACTGAAAAAATATCAATTTGTTCAAGGATAGGTTGTGATAACAAAATAAAAATGACAATACTGCCTAAATTAATCTACTTATTCAGTGCCTTACCGATTAAACTGCCAAAAAATATTTTATAGAACTAGTAAAAAATTACAAAATTCATCTGGAAGAAAAAAAGATCAAGAATAGCAAAGGAACTAATTTTAAAAAATACAAAGGATGGTGGCTTATCCATACTAAACCTAAAACTATATTATAAAGCAGTAGTCATCAAAACCATTTGGTACTGGCTAAAAAATAAAGTAGTGGATCAGTGGAATACACAAAACAATAATTAAAGCCTATAGCTATCTAGTATTTGATAAACCACCAAACTCTAGCTTCTGAAATAAGAACTCACTATTTGAGAAAAAACATGCTGGGAAAACTGGAAAATAATATGTCAAAAATTTGTCATGGACCAATATCTCATACCCCATACTAAAATAAGGTCAAAATGGGTACATGATTTTGGCATAAAGGATGATACCATAAACAAATTAGGAGATGAAGGGATAATTTACTTATCTGTTCTTTGGAGAAGGATGGAATTTATGATCAAAGAAGAACTAAAGAATTTTATAAAAAGAAAAATGGACAACTTTGATCACATTAAATTAAAAAGGTTTTGCACAAACAAAACCAACAGAAACAATATTTAAAGGGAAATACAAAGCTGGGGAAAAGTCATTACAGCCAGTATTACTAATAAAGGTCTCATTTCTAAAATATATAAAGAACTGTGTCCAATTTATAAGAATTCAAATCATTCCCAACTGATAAATTGTCAAAAGATATGAACAATTTTCAGATGACAAAAATAAAGCCATCTATAATCATATGAAAAAATGCTCTAAAACACTATTGATTCGAGAAATGAAAATTAAAATAACTCTGAGGTACCACGTCACATCTCTCAGATTGGTTAAAATGACAGGAAAAGATAATGATAAATGTTGAAAGGGATATGGGAGAACTGGGACACTAGTGGAGGTGGAGTTGTGAAGTGATCCAACCCTTCTGGAGAGCAATCTGGGACTATATCAAAACAGCTATCCAACTGTGCATACCTTTTGACCCAGCAGTGCCACTACTAGTTCTGTATTCCAGGGAAATCACAAAAAAAGGGAAAGAACTTTTATGTGCAAAAAAAAAAAAAAAAAAAGTGCTTGCAGTAGTAAAAAAATTGGAAAATGAATAGATACCCAACATTTGAGGATTGGCTGAACAAGTTGTGATATATAAAATAATGGAATATTTGTGTTCTATAAATAATGATGAAGCAGCTAATTTTACAAAGGCCTGGAAAGATTTACACAAACTGATGCTTAATGAAACAGGCAGAACGAGGAATATATCGTACACAATAACTGCAAGAATGTGTAATGATCATCTATGAAAGACTTTGTTTTTTGTTTTATTTTTTCAGTGGCTCAGTGATCCAAAGCAGTGAAAATTGACTTTGGACAGAAATGACATCTGCAGCCAGAAAAAAAATATTATAGAGATCGAATGAAAATCCACACATGTCATGTTCACTTCTTTTTTCTCTTTATTTTTTTTCTTTTCCCATAGTTTTTTTCCTTTTACTCTAATTTTTCTCTTGCAACATGATTCACCAAAAAAATGTGAAGTTTATTGTTTTAATTAAATTAATATCATATTAAAAGTAAATAAATTGAAAATAAATAAATAAAATCAAGGCCACGAGGAAGTTACTGATTATTATTTTTTTCATCTCAATGACTCAAAGTAATAGCAACAAATGAACATCATAGAAAAGTGATGTTAGGCTAGATTTCAAGTAAAATTTATCAAAACTAATTTTCTCTCATTGGAATAGGACCCCTCAATAAGAATATGCATTTTCCATTCACTGGAAATCTTAAATTTAAGTTGAATGATCCATTGGTAGTAATATAATAGAAAATTACTATTTTAGTATTGATTGAACTAGATGATCTTTGATGACCACTCCATCTCTACAATATTATGGTTATATATTAAGAACCATATTTTACTAAAAAAATACCAAAACAATAAAAAACAAACTATGACTCATCTGTCATTGAATTATTCAACATTACATGATTAGTAAAGAAGATCAAGACACAGAGAAATATTTCCTGACTCCAAAGATAGCATTCTTCCCACTCTCATATGGGGAGGAGTTGGGGAGAAGTGAGAACAAAAATCTAAAGTAAAAAAACAAAACAAAACAAAATAATCACACACACACACACACACACACACACACACTCACACACGTCAAAAACAGATGAATACACTGATTTTATACCTATAGTGCAACGCTACAATTGTACCTCATAATTGATTTTAGAGTCTCCTTTTTTTAGGTTCTGAACTACTCTGCTACAAAGATGGGGTTTTGAATCATGGAAAAAATATCAACAAAAACCTGTAACAGAATATACATAAAGTAGGAATAGAGAATAAATCTATAATCTTTCAAATACAACTAAAGATCAAATTTTGACATTAGAATGTTAGAAACTTACAAGCTAACTTATTCTTAGCAGTATAATTATTAATAATGTATAGTTATTTATTACATTCTAGGTATTCAGAATTTAAATTTTTGTGTGGTGGAGGGTAACTGGAAAAGACGTCTTAACTTTACCCTTCTTCACTAAGTTTCTTCTACATGCTTAACTAAACAAACTTATTTCTATACAAATAACAACTAATGTTAAATAATGGTATACTGGATCATGACAGTGTCAATTTAAAATATAGGAAGAAAAAAATAATGATCAGACTAGAACAGAATTATATGAGTAGAAGGCAGAGTCAAGATATTAGAATGAAATGAAACTATTGGCAAGTTCTACATCATACCTCTCTAATTAACTTTAATATACACACGCATACACACACACAAACACACACACACACACACACACACTCAAATTCTGAGGCGGATAATCAACAAAAAGTCACAATGAATCATCTATTTTTGGTTCAGATCAATTTAAGTGGACAGGAATAAAGGTCTATGGGTACTCAGATGTAAGATGGGGATTAGTTAGAAAGATGGTGGAAGTAACACTGAGTGAGGGATTTATTGTTAATGACTGTGACACTAGGAGGACACAGTGCTCAGGTAGGGGAAGGGATTAGAATACCTCATCATGAGAAAATTCCAGGAGACTATTGTGGTATCCCTAGCCACAGACTTAGATGCCATTTGGTAGTTATATTGCCAATTACCCAGTTCAGTGTATAGTAAAGAAGAGGGGGTTTCAGTCACAATACAACAAGGAACCCATTTGGGTAAACGTAAAAAATGGATTAGGAGGGCAACAATTATAGAATTATAGAATTGTTTCTGGACAACATCATTTTAGTTCTTCTAAAATGTACAGGCTTTCAGACATAATATGAGGCTCCTGATAATTTTATCAATGTTAGGGGCATTATGAAGGTGTCTATTCAGAGGTCATGAATATGTCTGATATGTTAGGATGATCTAAAAAGAAAAATGAGAGCATGAGGAAAAGGAATGCACTGGGAGAAAAGGGGAAGAAAAATGGAAAAATTATTTCATCTAAGAGGCACAGAAGTAACAGATTTTTTAAAATAACTTTTTATTGACAGAACCCATGCAAGGGTAATTTTTTACAGCATTATCCCTTGCACTCACTTCTGTTCTGATTTTTCCTCTCCCTCCCTCCACCCCCTCCCCCAGATGGCAAACAGTTTTTTACATGTTAAATAGGTTACAGTATATACTAGATACAATACAATATATGTGTGCAGAACCAAACAGTTCTCTTGTTGCACAGGGAGAATTGGATTCAAAAGGTATAAATAAACTGGGAAGAACAACAAAAATGCAAGCAGTTTATATTCATTTCCCAGTGTCCTTTCTTTGGATGTAGCTGCTTCTGTCCATCCTTGATCAGTTGAAACTGAATTAGCTCTCTTTATCAAACAGATCCACTTCCATCAGAATACATCCTCAAACAATATCATTGTTAAGGTATATAATGATCTCCTGGTTCTGCTCATTTCCTTCAGCATCAGTTCATGTAAGTCTCGCCAGTCCTCTCTGTATTCATCCTGCTGGACATTTCTTACAGAATAATAATATTCCAGAATATTCATATACCACAATTTACTCAACCATTCTAAAATTGATGGGCATCCATTCATTTTCCAGTTTCCAGCCACTACAAACAGGGCTGCCACAAACATTTTGGCACATACAGGTCCCTTTCTCTTCTTTAGTATTTTTTTGGGGGGGATGTAAGCCCAGAAGTAACACTGCTGGATCAAAGGGAATGCACAGTTTGATAACTTTTTGGGCATAATTCCAGATTGCTCTTCAGAATGGTTGGATTCGTTCACAGCTCCACCAATAATGTATCAGTGTCCCAGTTTTCCCGCATCCACTGCAACATTCATCATTATTTTTTCCTGTCATCTTAGCCAATCTGACAGGTGTGTAGTAGTATCTCAGAGTTGTCTTAATTAGCATTTCTCTGAATAATAATGATGGATTTGTAGC
Source organism: Antechinus flavipes (assembly GCF_016432865.1). NCBI lineage: Eukaryota > Metazoa > Chordata > Mammalia > Dasyuromorphia > Dasyuridae > Antechinus > Antechinus flavipes. The sequence goes on from NC_067398.1 coordinate 604,967,579, forward strand.
ACATTTTCATATGTCTATAAATAGTTTCAATTTCTTCATCTGAGAATTGTCTGTTCATATCCTTTGACCATTTATCAATTAGAGAATGGATTGAATTCTTATAAATTAGAGTCAATTCTCTATATATTTTGGAAATGAGGCCTTTATCAGAACCTTTGACTATAAAAACGTTTTCCCAGTTTATTGTTTCCCTTCTAATCTTGTCTGCATTTGTTTTGTTTGTACAAAAACTTTTCAATTTGATATAATCAAAATTTTCTATTTTGTGGTCAATTGTGATCTCTAGTTCTTCTTTGGTCATAAATTCCTTCCTCTTCCACAGGTCTGAGAGGTAAACTATCCTATGTTTCTCTAATTTATTTATAATCTCATTCTTTATGCCTAGATCATGAACCCATTTTGACCTTATCTTGGTGTATGGTGTTAAGTGTAGGTCAATGCCTAGTTTCTGCCATACTAATTTCCAATTTTCCCAGCAATTTTTGTCAAATAATGTGTTCTTATCCCAAAAACTGGGATCTTTGGGTTTGTCAAACACTATATTATTAAAGTTATTGGCTGTTTTATCCTTTGAACTTAACCTATTCCATTGATCAACTAGTCTATTTCTTAGCCAATACCAGATGGTTTTAGTAACTGCTGCTTTATAATATAATTTCAGATCTGGTACAGCTAGGCCACCTTCATTTGATTTTTTTTTTCATTAATTCCCTTAAAATTCTTGACCATTGGTTTTTCCATATGAACTGTGTTGTTATTTTTTCTAGGTCATCAAAGTAGTTTTTTGGACGTCTAATTGGTATAGCGCTAAATAAATAGATTAGTTTAAGTAGTATTATCATCTTTATTATATTTGCTCACCCAATCCAAGAGCATTTAATATTTTTCGAGTTGGTTATATCAGACTTAATTTGTGTGGAAAAAGTTTTGTAGTTTTGCTCATAAAGTTTCTGATTTTCCCTTGGCAGATAGATTCCTAAATATTTTATACAATCAGTAGTTATTTTAAATGGAATTTCTCTTTGTAACTCTAACTGTTGGGTTTTCTTAGTGACATATAAGAATGCTGATGACTTATGTAGGTTTATTTTGTATCCTGCAACTATGCTAAAGGTGTGGATTGTTTCTAATAACTTTTTAGTAGAATCTCTAGGGTTCTCTAAGTATACCATCATATCATCAGCAAAGAGTGATAATTTGGTTTCCTCATTGCCTATCCTTATTCCTTTAATCTCTTTCTCAACTAGCTTTATTGCAAAGCTAGCATTTCTAATACAATATTAAATAGTAATGGTGATAGTGGGCAACCTTGTTTCACTCCTGATCTTATTGGGAATGGTTGCAGTTTGTCCCCGTTACATATGATGCTTACTGATGGTTTTAAATAGATGCTACTGATTATTTTAAGGAAAAGCCCATTTACTCCTATACTCTCAAGAGTTTTTTAATAGGAATAGATGTTGGATTTTATCAAATGCTTTTCCTGCATCTATTGAGATGATCATATGGTTTTTGTTAATTTGGTTCTTAATATGGCCAATTATACTGATAGTTTTCCTAATATTGAACCAGCCCTGCATTCCTGGTATAAATCCTACTTGATCATGGTGTATTATCCTGGGCATGATTTTTTGTAGTCTTTTTGCTAATATTTTATTTAAGATTTTAGCATAAATATTCATTAGGGAGATTGGTCTATAATTTTCTTTCTCTGTTTTCAACCTACCTGGTTTAGGTATCAGTACCATGTCTGTGTCATAAAAGGAATTTGGTAGGACTCCTTCATTCTTTATTTTTTCAAATAGTTTATAAAGCACTGGGGTTAATTGTTCTTTGAATGTTTGGTAGACTTCATATATAAATCCATCTGGTCCCAGGGATTTTTTTTTATGGAATTGATTGATAGCTTGTTCTATTTCTTTTTCTGAAATGGGACTATTTAAGTAATTTACTTCCTCCTCTGATAAACTGGGAAGCCTATATTTTTGGAGGCAGTCATCCATTTCACTTAGGTTATCAAATTTATTGGCATAAAGTTGGGCCAAGTAACTGTTTATTATTTCTCTAATTTCCTCTTCATTGGTGGAAAGTTCTCCCTTTTCATTTTTAAGACTAACAATTTGACTTTCCTCTCTTCTTTTTCAAATCAGATTTACCAAAGGCTTATCTATATTATTGTTCTTTTCATAAAATCAACTCTTAGTTTTATTTATTAGTTCAATAGTTTTTTTTTTAATTTCAAGATTATTAGTTTCTTTTTTAATTTTAAAATTTCAAGTTTAGTATTTGAATAGGGGTTTTTAATTTTTAATTTGGTCTTTTTCTAGTTTTTTAAGTTGCAAGCCCAATTCATTGATCTTCTCTTTCTCTATTTTATTCAAGTAAGCTTCTAAGGATATAAATTTCCCCTTATTACCACTTTGGCTGCATCCCACAAATTTTGGTATGATGTCTCATCATTATCATTATCTTGAGTGAAATTATTAATTGTGTCTATAATTTGCTGTTTCATCCAATCATTCTTTAAGATGAAATTATTTAGTTTCCAATTACTTTTGGGTCTATTTACCCCTAACTGTTTGTTAAATGTAGTTTTTATTGTATCATGATTTGTAAAAAAAACATCTACTGTTTCTGCCTTCCTACATTTAATTGTGAGGTCTTTATGTCCTAATATATGATCAATTTTTGTATAGGTTCCATGAACTGCTGAGAAGAAGTATATTCCTTTCTGTCTCCATTCAGTTTTCTCCAAAGATCTGTCATAATTAATTTTTTCTAATATTCCATTTACCTCTTTAATTTCTTTCTTATTTGTTTTGTAGTCTGATTTATCTAATTCTGAGAGTGCAAGGTTGAGTTCTCTCACTATTACAGTTGTGTTGTCTATTTCTTCTTGCAACTCTCTTAACTTCTCCTTTAAGAAGTTAGATGCTATACCACTTGGTGCATATATATTTAGTATTGATATTGCTTCACTGTCTATGCTACCCTTTTAGCAAGATATAGTTTCCTTCCTTATCTCTTTTGATTAGATCAATTTTTATTTTTCCTTGATCTGAGATAAGGATGGCTACCCCTGCTTTTTTTGACTTCACCTGAAGCATAATAGATTCTGCTCCAGCCTTTTACCTTTACTCTGTATGTATCTCCCTGTTTTAAATGTGTTTCCTGTAAACAACAGATTGTAGGGTTCTGACTTTTGATCCAGTCTGCTATCCACCTCCTCTTTATAGGAGAGTTCATCCCATTCACATTTACGGTTAAAATGACTAACTCTGTATTTCCTGCCATCCTAATATCCCCAGATTATACTTTTCTTTTTCTTGCCCTCATTCCCTTCTTCCCTAATATTACACTTATTGGTCCCATTTGTGTCTCGCAGCTCTCCCTCTTTAGTATCTCTCCCTCCTCCCTTTGAATCCCTTCCCCTTTCTTGTACCCTTCCCTTATTACTCTTTTTCCTTTTACCACTTTTTAATGAAGTGAGAGAAGAATCTCTGTAAAACAAATATGTCAATTATTTCCTCTTTGAGCCAACTTTGATGAGAGTAGGATTCACACAATTTTCTTCCCCCTCTCTAAGTTCCCTCAAATATGATAGGTTTCCTTTGCCTCATTGTCGCATGTAGTTTCCCTCTTTTTATCTCCCCTTTTTCCTTTTTCTGACACTATCCCCTTTCCATTTCTACTTCCCTTTTTTATATTATATTGGTAAAATCAAATTATACATATGGTTTTTATGTATATCCACAACAGAAATACAGTTCTCAAGTTTCTTTTACCTTTTTCTATTTCTCTTGAGTCCTGTTGTTGGAGAACAATTTTTTTGTTTAAGTCTGTTTTTTTTTCCTTAGAAACACATGGAATTCTTCTATTTCATTAAATGTCCATCTTCTTCCTTGGAAAGAAATACTCAGCTTAGCTGGGTAGTTTATTCTTGGCTGCATTCTAAGCTCTTTTGCCTTTCAGAATATCTGATTCCAGGCCCTTCGATCCTTTAATGTTGAGGCAGCCAGATCTTGCGTGACCCTTATTGTGGCATCTTGGTATTTGAACTGTTTTTTCCTGGATGCTTGTAAAAATTTTTCTTTAGTCTGAAAATTCTGAAGTTTGGCCACAATATTCCTCAGAGTCTTTATTTTAGGGTATTTTTCAGAAGATGTTCAATGAATTCTTTCAATACCTATTTTCCCTTCCAGCTCTATTACGTCTGGGCAGTTCTCTTTGATGATTTCCTGTAAAATAGTATCTAAGCTCTTTTTTTCATCATAATTTTCGGGTAGTCCAATGGTCCTCAGGTTATTTCTCCTAGATCTATTTTCCAGGTCTGTTGCTTTTCCAAGTAAATATTTGACATTTTTTCCCAATCTTTCATTTTTTTTTTTTGGTTTTGCTTGACTGATTCTTGATGTCTCAATGAATCAGTCATTTCTATTTGTTCAGTTCTGATTTTTAGTGAGTTATTTTCTTCATTAGCTTTTTTTACTTTTTGTATATGTCCAATTGAGTTGTTTTGCTCTAAGGAATTTTTTTCCATTTCACTAATTTTTTTTTTTTAGTGAGTTATTTTCTTTTTCCAATTCACAAATTCCTTTTCCCTGCACTTCTTGGGAGTTTTTTATCTTTTCTAATGCACATTTTAGAAAGTTGTTGCTCTCTTGCATAGCTTGTCTTTTCTTTCCCCATTTTTCTTCTAGTTCTCTTTTAAGGTTTTTAATAGTCTCTTCTAGGAGAGCCTTTTGTATTGGAGACCAACAATTGTCTGGAGATTGTCTGCTCTTAGTCTCTTCAGGGTTGAAAAGCTATTCTCTTTCTGTGTAGAAACTATCAATCGTTCTTTTGATTTTTTTACTCATTTTGTTAAAGCCTGTAAGGTCTGCCTTCAGAGCCAGGAGGTTACCAGCTTCCTCTGCAGAGCAGGGAAAGGTGTATGGATGGGTAGCTGTCCTGCCAGCCAGCTACAAAAAGCAGTGAGGTACTGGAGTGCTGGGGAAAGAGTTCCCCACTCCGGAGTAACTCAGGCCTGCAGGGCAGAGCTGGGAAAGACAGTGCCCTGCAAAGAACCCCAGCTGTGTGAGATAACAACTGCCCTGGGGCTAGAAGCTGAGCAGTGAGAGTTTCACTTCCCAAGCCAAATCCCACCCTGGGGCTGTGAGTATTAGTAGTTGAGCAGTGAATGGATTTACAGGGACTGGAAGTGTCTGCCTCGGAAGCACAGTCTGCTGGGGAAGCTCTATTGCCCCAGGCCAAGCCCCCCACTGTGGCGATTAGAGGCTGCCCAGGCTGTGCCCCCTTGCCCTGCAGATTTGTAACTGCCTCCGCAAAAGCCCCAAACTGCAGGATGTGGCTGTAGGGCTGCCTTACAGTCTACCTGAATCACTTCCAGGTTTGAGAGATTACAGCCAGATCTGGTTAGGTTCTGGCATTTTTTAGAGTACCCTATGTTTCAGGTGTTAATCTCTCTACCAGTTTACTGCTTTGTAGTCAAGGCAGAGCAGTTAGCCTATAGTAGCCCTCTTGCTGCCTGTGCTAGTCTGTTCCTGGCCCCTCAGGACAAACCTTTTCTCTTGATCTTCCAGATTGACATTGGCTGGTAAATTGTAGTGTTTCTAATCTTCATGAATTTAAGCAGTGAAGAGTTATTTTTGAGGCTGAATTAAATAATTGGTTATGAGGGGAATGAGAGGAGATTAGAGAGTCATGTGTGCCTGCTCCGCCATCTTTGCTCTGCCAAATTTTTTTTTTTTAATGGCAAGAAAAATGTTGATGTGGAGCATCCAATGATTGAAGTGTTTCAAAGAGAAAAAAATGTAAGTACATAATGTTGAATATAGATATATAGATACATATGGGTATAGATGATATAAATATGTGAAAAGATGATATTGATATGGCCTTAAATAAGTGAAATATTTTTCAAAATATTTTCATATTTGTTATATTGGATCCATCCTATCTATCAGCAATTAACATTTTTGCTATCATTTAACAATATGAGTTATTTCAAAGAAGTTTTTTTTTTTTTTGCTCTTCTGGCTTGTTATTATTTTGATCATACAGAAATATTGATAAAATTGCGTGGATATTTTATATCCACGCAATTTTCCCTGAAGTTGAACCTTTTCAATTAATTTTGGTTTACTTCTTTTGGTTAAGATCATTAATCATAACATTTGTCAAAAGGGATAATTTTGTTTCTTCTGTACATTTGATTATCCCCTCAATTTATTTTCTTTTTTTAACTGACATGACCAGAATTTCTAATATAAGTGATGATAATAGACAGCATTGCTTTAATGTGAAGGATTCTAGGTAATCTCTATTTCAAATAATATTATCCTTTATTTTAGTCATATGCTATGTGTGAGTAAAGAAAAGACTCATTCATTTCTATATTTTCTGCATATGTTAATATAAAGGGGTACTTTATTTTGGCAAAAGATTATTTCCTTTCAATTACTAATATTATCTAATTTTTATTGATTTTGTTATGTAAACTGAAGTAAGTTTGTAGCTTTCAAAACATTAAGCCAACACTGATTTGGGGACATAAATCAAATTTGGATATAATATTTCTGATAAGTCTTAATTTCTTTGCAAATGTTTTACTTAGCATTTTTGCTTCAATATCAATCAAGGTTAATGGTCTATTGCTTCTTTTTCTATTTTAATACTCTTTGGTGTAGTTCTAAAACCATTTCATTGTCAAAGATAGAGTTTGGTGGCATGTTTTCTTTCACCATTTTTTGCAAAAAAAAATGTAATATTTGAATTGACTTTCTTAAATATTTAATATGATTTAATTTGCTAAACTCTCTGGACCTGGAGTTTTTTGTTTTGGAAGTTTATAGATTTTTAAATATTGTCTTCTGGAATAACAATATTTTAAAACTCCTTTTCTTGTTCTTTTGTTTTGGATATTTTACATTTTTGTAAATATCTATTATTTTATTTAAAATTTTGATATTGTGGATACTTATTGGGCAAAAGTTTCTAATAATATCCTTTATTTCTTTTTCCACTTGTTATGAATTCTACCATTTTTATTTTGAATGCTGATCATTTGGCATTCTTTTTTTTTTTTAATAAAAAAATGGTTAATTTTATTGATTTTTTCCCCCAAAGGAAACCTAGCTTCTAATTTTGCTGATGATGTGGTTTTATGCCTTAAACTTTGATAATGTTTTTAATTTTCAGTTTTTCTCTTTTGGTATTTGATTGAATGTTTTTTATTGTGATTTTTTATGGTTTTAGTTACAAATGTAATTTATTTATCTTTTTCTTTTTTAATGCTCTTTGAAGATGTATATATGTCTCCCTAAAGACTCCCTAAACTTTTAGAATTTGTCTTATTGTTTTCATTATCTATAAAGTGTTTTGTCATTTCTGTGAGTTGTTCATTGATAATAAGATCATTTAGGTTCAAGTTATTATACTTCTATTTGAATTTGATCCCTTTTAAAGCTTTCATTTATTTAATATAATTGCTGTATTGTGATTAGTAAAAAAATGTACAAAATATTTCTGTTTTGGTATTTATTTTTAAGATTTTTATGCCCTGCCCTTTTTTGTATGTCAAGAACCTGGAAACTGAGTGGATGCCCATCAATTGGAGAATGGCTGAATATACCATAATTATGAATGTTAAGGAATATTGTTGTTTTGTAAGAAATGACCAGTGGAATGATTTCAGAGAGGTTTGAAGAGACCTACATGAACTGATGCTAAGTGAAATGAGCAGAACCAGGAGATCATTATACATGGCAACAAAAAGACTATATTATGATCAGTTCTGATGGACATGGCTCTCTTTAACAATGAGATGATTCAAACCGGTTCCACTTATTCAGTGATGAAGAGAGCCATTTACACCCAGAGAGAGAACCGTAGGAACTGAGTATGAACCACAACATAGCATTCTCACTCTCCCTGTTGTTTGCTTGCATTTTGTTTTCTTTTTCAATTTTTTTCTTCCTTCTTAATCTGATTTTTCTTGTTCAAGAAAACTGTATAAATACATATAGATATATTGGATTTAAAATGTATTTAACATATTTAACATGTATTGGACTACCTGCCAGATAGAAGAGCATTAATAAAAAAAAAAAAAAGGAAAAAAGATTTTTATGCCTTGAGATATGATCATATTTATAAACTATTTCTTTCTTCCTTTCTAATTTCATTCAAAACACAGCAAATCTATAACATTTAAATATTCTAAAATTGTATTCAGGTCCTTAATTATTTATTTCTGCTTTGATATATATGTATATATAAGATTAATAGTATTAAATTTGGATAAATCATAATTATAGTTTTTTGTCTGCATTTCCTTGCAATTGATTTAGTTTTCCATTAAATATTTAGGGGGCTGTAATATGAATGTATATATTTTGTGTTGAAATCAACTCCTTGTCTATGTTAGCATTCAGCAGTAGATAGTTTCTCACTTTATCTCTTTAATTAAGTCTATTGTTGCTATTGTCTTGTCTGAAATCATAATTACTAACAATGCTCTTTTTATGTTGAATTTAGGTATAATAGATAAGGTCCCAAATCCCTAATTTAAATCTATATAAGTCTCCATGTTTTGTGTGCAGGGCTAAATTCCAGGCACAAAGAAACAGAGGCAAAAGACAGTTCCTTTCCTCAAGAACTGTGAGATAGACAAATAAACAAATATGTACAAAAAGGCTATACAAAGAAAAATAGGAAATAAGTAAGGGAAGGAAGGCCTTATTTCTTTAAACAATTATGAGGATGTTAAACAGGTAATTGAATAGTACATGGTGAGGCTCAGGGCAAGGATAAGGTGTAAGAAAAATAGAAAGGAAAGAGCATTTAAAATGTTAAACAGTTCTATAATTGATTTTGGGATTTTTATGGATATTATTATTATTAATTTATTTCCCTCAATTCTATACTCCTATAATTTTCTTTTCTGTAACCATTTATCCAACATATTGAATAGTTATCTCTTTTTCTTTTTAATCTTGTAATTACTATTCCATCAGTATGTCAAGCAGATATTTGTGCCAAGAATTTATTAAGCACCTTCTAAATAGCAAACAATGAACTAATTTGTATGGATAGAAAGAAGAGAAATAAACTCTCCCTGATCTCAAATATCTTATATAACAACAGAAAATACAATATATATAAAAAAGAAAATATATACAATGCAAATGGAAGAGACCATCAGAGAATTTCTTTCTGACAAGCAGGATTCTGGTATCTTCAATACTATTAGGAAAATTAAGAAGAGTTGACAGAACAGATAATTATATTTTTGACTTGGTGACTTCAATCATCCAGAAAAGTCCAGTTCTGACCAAGAGAGTTATGTGAGTCTGGAGGTTAAAGAGATAACTAAGACTGAATATAAAACTTTGGAATCAAAAATTCTGAATAGAGATATTTAAAACGCATGGGAAGTAATGAAAGAAAAATTTAGCAATGATGGTAAAGTGAAAGAAGAGAAGTTCCAGAACAGAGAATTAAGGGATACACAGATTACTGGGTATGAAGTAAAAACCTCTCCAACCAAAAAAATAATAATAATAAGGAAATGTTAAACAGGTAAGACAGGCAAGAGGAGAACCAGCAGAGAGCAATGTCCCAAAAACAGAGGGATGAAAGTATACAGGTGAAGAGAATGATCAGTTGCATAAACATTGATTTGTCTCATCCTGATATAGTCTTTCTTACTTGTCTAACTTCTCTATATCTCTATATCTCTATATCTCTATATCTATATGCAGATATAGAGATATATAGATATAGATAGATATATAGATAGATATAAATATAGAGAGAGATATAGATATAGAGATATATAGATATATGCATTTATGTCTGCTTATATACATGTGTATGTATACATATGCAAGAGATTGGTGCCTCAAATCCTTCCTAACTTCATGATCCTAGGCAAATGATTTAGCCTCTTTTTGCTTCAGTTATCTCAACTATTAAAATGAGAATAATAGTAATAACTACCTTCCAAGTTTGTTGTGAGGAACAAATTAAATAATAATTATAAATCACTGACATATTAGGAACATAATAAATATTTGATTACTTCCTGAACAGAATAGACAAATGTAAACAAACATTCATGTATGTGTGTATATATATATATGCATTGTTATGCATATATATGCATATGGATATATTTGTAAAAATGTGCTGTGTTGCATTGAATTAGATCACCTCATTTGGCAGTGGGATAAAAGTAGAAGAGCACATTCAAATTACCAAAAATTACTCTGCTAAATTTTAGTGGTAATTTGAAAAGGCTACAAATCATATTATTTAACTGGTAGAACTAGAAACCATGAATGAAAGTGTCCAAGGAAGAAGTTTAGGTTTGATATCAGGAAAAGCCAAAGAGGAATTCTGTATGGGAGTCCTCAAACATCTCCAGGAAGAATCTGGAATTGTAATGAAACTATATATATAAAAGTATATGTGCATAAAAATATGCATACTACCGGATGTATATTCTTTTTAGTTGGTTTGACTTGTTAGTAGCATTGAAGAATACACATTTAAAGATTATTTTATCCAAAATAGTCTATAACACACATACACATAATAGTGTCAATGGGATAATAACAATCAATTATAAAAATCTATCTCTTTGTATATCTTTCCCTCTTTGAAAATTTCCCCTCTCTCAAAGAATAGAAATTCCTTTAAGTGCATTCTTTACTTTTTGTTCTTGGTATCCATCTTTCTAATTTTTCTCCTATCAGGGACACATGGCTTCTATGAAGATCTATGATGAGAGCAAGTTAAGTCTGCAGAAGACATAATATAAGTAGAAGAACAATGATGTACTTAACAATGAAGGAAAAAAAAATATGCATTTTTTTAATCATCTGAACTTGAGACTTTTGATTTCAAGTCCAGAACTTAACCCACTGTTCTATTGAGTTGTCCCAGCAGCAAGGTTGGAAAGCCTGAGTTGACACAGAAGACTCTAAGATCGTTACTGACTTTCTTAATGGTCAAATTATCAGAAAAAGAGTGATAAGAGAAGTAACTCTATATTCAGAACTCCTGATGTAATATGATTGGCTTACACTTCATGTTTTACTCATGTTCCCTTTATGCTACAATAAACCATGCTGGCATATGAATAAATTATATAAATTAACAAATGCTTAGAGATATCTACATAGGTTCAAAGGAATCAGTGGCATATAAAGCATAGGACATGAGGTTGAATCAGGGGGATTGAAATGACTTAGAATAGATTGGATAAGATGGAAAAGTTTATGGATGAAGTGACTTTTCCCAAGATGATCATATCTCTTAAATGTTAGAGATGGGTATATGCTGCCAAATGAAATCAACATTGTAGAAAGCAACCAAAGGTTTTCAGAAATAAAATTAATCAATTAAGGGCTACACTTCATTTATAATGAAGAATTATGCAAATATTTGGTCATAGTAGAAATTTTTTTAATATAATCATCCATCAAGATAATTCAAAGACTTATTTTCACAGAAAGTATATTCACATGATCAAGAGCCTCATCTTACAATGCATAAAGATACAGTGTATGAAATTGTATAATTGTAAAATAAATTTATAATAAGCATGATATTACTCTATCAAGTAATTCAGTTTCATCATTTGGATACTCATGTTTGCTACTAAAGCACAGGAATCATTAATGCTTAGTGGTTGGTCTTCATTTTTCAGCTTAATAATAAAGTATAAAGGCAATTTTTCTAGAGATAACTAATCTAATATGATTTATCATGCCCATTTGCAAGGACAACATGACAACTAGTATTAACCACATGTGAGTCTAGAAATGGGTTTTTTTATAATCCTTATGCAAATATGCTTTATAAACTATAATTGCTGTTTATGAATATTCTTGAATTTAATCAGCAATGTCAATAAATACTTAATAGATTTTATTTTTCTAGTCAAAGTTCTTATGGTTTAGGTTGGTTTAAACAAAGTGGAACATTTTTCCTTAGAAAAGAAAAGCTTTCCACACAGGATCACATTATACAGGACAGATCCCACACTTGTTATGTGTATTGTTAGATTTTATATTTGCATTTTTATTCCCAAACTAATGAACAGAGATTTAAAGTTCTTATGTTAAAGGTGTAACTTGCAAGTTCATACCTCTAATTAATTTCCCCCTTAGGACCATGTGTATTATAAATGTTAGACACTACATGGTTCAGCTCAAAAATATCCAAGTTTAAGTTGTATGCTGTACCTATGAATATTGACCCTATATTGCTTGATTCATCAGCATTGAACCTCATTGTTAGTCCTTGTAAGAGCAGTGATGAAAAAAGAATGAGAAAATAAGGGAAAGATAGTCTGTCTATAATGGACAGTTCCTTGGCATCATTGACTGAATGGAATATTAATCCCCTTTGCCTTTCACCTTGAGGAGGAAAGCCAGAAGGATAGTACTCAGGAAAGTTGACAAACCTGAGCTAAAAATGTGACAGGTTGAAGGACTCATAATAAATTAGGATGAATTTTACATTCATATGCCACATTTTAAAAATCACTAACTAACCAATAGTTGACATTAAGCCTTCTGAAAAATGGATTTTTACCTGAAGTATTTTTCTATCTATCAGCGGCATAGAGTGAGGAGAGTCAGTTTACACTGAAGGTAACTTAGGGAATTTGCTTTGGGTCCTTTTATAATAATAATAATATAATGTAATACAATTATATATGTAACATATAATTATAATTATAATATGTAATCTTTCAAATAGATCACCTCAGTGACAACCTTTGGAGATGAGTACCACAACTCTTATTATCTCTACTTCACAGAAGAGGAAAGAGTAAACTAGAGAAATCAAGTAATTTACTTAGAGTCAGGCACACAGCTACTAAATATTTGAGATTTAAAGTGAGGCTTTCCCATTTCCAATTTCTGAATCTCTGTTATGCCTCAACACATTGCCATATAGACAAATAACTTCAAATAATGCAGAATGTGTGAAAGAGCCAGAAAATAATGTTATGCATTATTAAAGGAGAATTGGGAGATAATTTTGAGCTTGGAAATTGATAACAGCTTCAAGAAGGAACATGAGCTGTGCCTTGATAAAATGTGGGAAGAGAGCAGGATTTCCATACAGAAGTTGGATCCTCATTCTTTAAGATAGTGTTTCTTAATTTGTGGAATTTTGAACTGATTTTTTTTTTGGTAGTTTGTTTGTTTGTTTATTGGAAGAAAAGAAAGCTATGGTCATGTGCATAGCAGAACATGAGAGGATTCAGAATATAAAGTAATAAATATCCATTTCAAGAAAGCCTATTAATAAATACTACATATTTTGTTCAGAACTCACCATGTTTGCTTCATTGCAAGTTTTCTTTTATTCTTTATTGTATATTTTTACTCTATTTTCCTCTTCCTTCCCTCATCAATCTCCCAAGAAGGCTGCAATTAAGCACAAATACATCCAGATATATATATATATATATATATACCTACACACATATACATATTTACATATACTATATATATATATATCCACATACATATGTATACATATATGTATATATAATCATTCACATATCAAATGCATCTATGTAAGGCCATACTATGCTTGTTTGTCCTGTTTCTCTGAAACATCTTCCTTCATAATTTCAAGTCTTTCTTTATTTTTCTAAATCCACCAAATCATATCTCTTACACCACAGCAATATTTTTAACTTTACACTGTCTAAGGACATATAAAGTATAAGATGGCATAGAGGATAAAGCACCAACCCTGGAGTCAGAAGGACCAGAGTTCAAATCTGGCTGTAGAAATTTAATAGCTGTGTGATCCTGGACAAGTCAACCACAATTGCCTTGCAAGAAAGGAAGAACTTTTTATTGTCTAGTTATTTTAAATGTAAAACAGTATTGATTAATATGGAGGACATGTAGCATAGTTTCCCTATATCTCTTTTTTTGATTAAATCATTTCAGCTTTAGATTTGCTGAGATCATGATTACTACCCCTCTTTTTTTTTTTACAAAATAAATTCTATGCCTAAATTTTATTTTATGTTTGTGTGTATTTCTTATTTCCTATCCCTCATGAGTTTTCTGCTTTCTTTCCACCAAAACCTTTTCTTACTATTACTTATCTCCCATCCAAAGACTCATTCCTTATCCTCTCCCCCACCCTTTCCTCTTGACATTTTTTCTCTCTCTTTATCCCATTTCCATTAATCTGTATATTTTATCTTATTCCAGTTAATCTAGGTACCCTTATATACAAACTCCTGTTGCTTATTCTATTCCTTACCCTTTTATTTATAAATTTAGAAGACTTTTATTACTCTCTAAGTGTGTGTACGTATGTATGTATGTGTGTGTATATATATATATATATATATATATATATATATATGTTATTTTCTCTTTAATTCAAATGTGATGTAAGTAGGGTTCCCTCTAAAAATCCCTCCCTATATACATAGGGATATGTAGATGAGTGTGTGTGTGTGTGTGTATGTATTGCTCTCTCTTTAACCCATCCAATGAGGGTAAGCTTCCAGAACCAACAACCCTCTTCCCCCATTAAGTTCCTCTGTGTCAGTTCTTCCTGTTGTATCTTATGCATATAAGATAATTACTCCTTTTACTTTTTTCTACAGTTCTTTTTTTTAGAATCACATATTAAGTTCAACTCTAATCTTTCTTTGAAAAATCAACCCCTAATTATAGTCAGGCATATAATTTATATTTCCACATATAAAAAAATAAATAATTTTCCCTGATTGAGTCCCTTGTAGTTAGTCTTTTATGTTTACCCTATTTTTCACTTGGATTTTGTACATCAAAATTTCTAAGTTCATGTCTCTTTGCAACAAAATAATGAAAATCTGGTAATTCATTAAATATACTTTTCCCCCCTATAAGATCTCTGATCTTTAAATGTAGATTCTACTTGGTCTTGTATACTCTAACTGTGGCTCCCTCATATTTGAATTTTTCCCCTTTATTATTCATATTATTTTCTCCTGAAATTGGGTTTTCAGAATTTAGCTATTAACTATAATATTCCTATAGACTTTCCTCATAGGATCTCTTTAAAGTGGTGATTGGTGGATTTTTTTTTTCTATTTCTACTTTTGTTCTAACACTTCAGGATAATTTTCTTTGATTATTTCTTGCATTATTGTATCAAAAAATTTTTTTTCATAGCTTTCAGGTACTCCTATTTTTTTTTATGTTTTCCCTTCTTTGTTTGCCAGATCAATTGTTTTTCTTGTGAGGTGTTTCACATTTTCTTGCATTTTTTTCATTCTTTATATTTTGTTTTATTAATTTTTGGTCTCTGGTAACTTCTCCCTTGTCCAATTCAAATTTTCTAGATGTTTTCTTAAGATTCTGGATCTTCATTGCTAGTTGGTTGACTTTCTTTATATAAATCTTGTTTTTCTTGGCCTATTCTTGTGTTTTGTTTTTTTTTTTTTTGTTTGTTTTTGTTGTTGTTTTTTTTTTGTTGTTGTTGTTGTTTCTCTCATTTCATTTTTAAAGGTTTTTTTTGAGGTTTTCTATGAATTCTTTTTTGGGCAGGTGACCAGTTAGAATTGCTTTTTTGGGGTAGAAGAGGTTATTTTTTTTTGTTTTATTTTATTTTATTGATTGATTGATTTTTTAATTCTGTAACTTCCTCTGAAGATGCACTCCAATTTCTCAATTCTCATAGTAAATTTCTATGGTTGGATTATTTTGTTAATCTGATCATTTATTTATTTATAACAGCTTGATAGTATAATAATTTTTGATCATGGGATGTGGAGAATAGCACCTCTAACCTCACATCCTCCTTCACTTCTCCCCTCCATCCTGGAACTAAAACCAAGAACTCTATTCTTCTCTAAGTGCCCACAGCCAGCAACACCCCTGCCTCACTGCTTCTGTACTTACCAGGTATTTGCTAATACCTTCACACCCAGGACAAAACTAGGCAGGACATTTGGAATCTCAGCAAAGGCTGTCTCAGTCTTCCCTTGCTCAGACACCCAATCTCCCCATACTGTCAGGGAAACAAAAAATCCTGTGGCTGGGACCTACTCTACTTTGTAACCTAGTGAGTTCAACAGTAAAACACTTGCTGTTTCAGAGGTGTTAACCCTTCACAGGGCCAAACCTCTGAACTGCTATCTTTCTTCAGATCTTCTTTCGTGGCCCCAGGAGGATTACTCTGCTTCCCTAAATCTTGCTTATTTTTACATTTCTACATTTGTCCTAAATGTCTATTTTATATTGTTTATAAGACAAATTTGGAGAGCTTAGTATTTTCAGATTTATTCTGCCATCTTCCCAGAATCTTATCCCTATGGACTTGATTTTTAAAATATTTTGTTAACTGCATTTCAATATAATGATTTCTCTTTGTAACCCTATGAACTTTAATTTATGGGCCATTATTCCAAGAAGAATTCTACATTCTTCACTGATTTCTCAAAGCTGTCCATGATATGGCAGGGATGGGGTAGGGTGAAGGGAGTTAAGAATCTTTGCTCTAAACCTTCTCAGGTTTTTTTTGATTCTAGAAAAAAAATTGTTTATTTTGCCTCTGATTTTTGAATCCATTAAATGACCTTTACCTTTTCTGAACTGTAATAGTTCAATACCTGGTGTGATTCTAAAATTGAGAAGGAGCAAGCCAGAGTTACAAAAATGGGAGTGGCTAGCCTTGGATTCAGAAAAAAAACTGGGAACATATCCTAAATCTGCTCATTATAAATGACCTTAAACAATCACTAAACTTCTTTATGCTTAGATTAATTATGAGCTCCTTTCTAGTTCACCTATTTTGTGATTCTGGAGTTGATTTCAATGCAAAGCATACTGGAATATTTATCTCTTTATCTATCTGTCTATTTATTTATTTATTTGGTTGGTTAGTTGGTTATTTATTTTTACTCTAGACTACCCTTTCCTTATTAATTAGATCTGCTCATAGCCTGAACAACTGCATTATAGAATGCAATAAGATCAGGAATGCTCATCTTCCTGAGCTCAAATCTGGGCTTACAGAATTACAAGCTGTGTAACCCTGGAACAGTCACTTAACCCTATTTGCCTAAATTTCTTCATCTGTAAAATGAGTTGGAGAAGAAAGAAAATGGCAAATCACTTCAGTATATTTACCAAGAAAACTCCAAATGAAGTCATAAAGAGACAGATACTATTAAATTGAACAATAAAACATGTAACTTGTAGAGGGCTGAAACTCTTGAGTGGATGCACTGAGGTCAGGACAGCTGAGTACTTGAGGCTAACTACTGATTGGACAATACTCTTTGGGCATATGCTTGGAAAATGGCCCTTCCCACTATCCTATGCTGGCTCTATGATTGGTGTATACAGAGGATTGTAGGAGGTTCTAGGGGGTGGAATAAGACTAGCCAGGGTCACTTTTGCGGTGGATGAGGAAGAAGGAGGTTGCAGAGATTTTTGCTTCCATCCCCTTCACTTCTACCCCTAAAAACCAAGAATAAAGACTAAGGACTTTTGCTTATACTGACTGCAACTGATTCTAAGGTATCCTGGGTGCTAGCGTAGTCCTCACAGTGACCTGACCTATTTCAAAAGTGATATGTTTACTTCCTTTAGAAGCATTTTCAGTAGAGGTTGGCTATTCATTTTGGGGGTATTAATACTGATAATTTATTTCATATATGAGTTAAACCAGATTATTTTTGAGGGCTCTACAACTCTCAAATTCTTTGAAAAGCAAAATTAATTACAAATTTTGCAGAAAGCTTCCCAAGTAAATGAAGTAACATAATACCTTCAACAAAAACAAATAAGTTTGGAGAAGGAAAGTGTGTGTGTGTGTGTGTGTGTGTGTGTGTGTGTGTGTGTGTGTGTGTGTGCGCGTGTATTTTAAAGAAAATATTTTTAAAATAATAGTTTTCGGAGAATGCAGGTTTCTCAGGGAGGCAGCCTTAGTTGCAATTGAAAGTAATAATCACTCCAAAATGCAGCCAGCTGATAAAATGCAAATGTTTATTTTCTCCTTCCAAAATAGCCCGATTAGTTGAGAGGCCTATCTCTCTCTGCTTGGTTCTAAGAGCTCTTGCAGCTTTGTCCTTTGCTTCTGCCTCTGCTTTCTTCTGTCTCCAATTCAGCTCCAAGTTGAATCTGTCTTGCCTCCGAGAAAGGGCTTCTGGCTCTCAATCTCCCAGAGTGCTCCTCTCCGACCCCAGTCAATATTCCGAAGTAAAACTCCTCACTGAGAGGGCTTTTGGCTGAACTCACTTGACGCTCCCTTCTCAATCTAAATTCAGCTTGACTGGGCTCACTGAAGCTCTATTTATGCTCCTTCGAGAGAGGGATTATGGGTTTCTCCCATAGTGCTCTCTGGCCCTAAGAGCTTCAAGGGAGGTGTGAATTCAGATATCTCATACTAAACCCTGAAATCTCCCAAAAGTATGAACTCCAATGAGTAAAGGTGTGAATACAAGCATTGTATCTATTAGTTCTACTTAGTACCTTGTTTCAGGTTCTGGCCCAAAACATCTCAACTCTAATGACATAACAGTTTGTAAAGATTCCAACACGTGTGTATGTGTGTGTGTGCATGTGCATATGTGTGTATGTTTGGGCTATGCTTCAATAGGAAACTATACATATTATAGATTTATTATTAAATAATATTTTATCTTAATAATGAATTAATAATAAAGTGAATAAATCTTTTTTGTTCAACTCTGTATAAGAAAGTATTTTTTATTTTGTGCATATTGAGTTCAGAGGCTTTTGCTTTTGCCTATTCAAAAAAACAATCAGCTTATTTTTTGCCATGGTGTGCTCATGATACAGACAGGATATGCTCTTGGAAATATTTGACATGTAACTAAAAATGAAGGACTTTAGTAGAGGGGCAGAGCCAAGGTGGTGGAGAGCAGACATGATTTTCTGTGACCTCCTCAATCCTTCTCTCAAACCAGCAGCAGATTAAGGTTCTAAAGTGGTTTTGGAGTCACAGACCCCACAAATAATTGGAGTACAACAAATTTCCAGAAGATACCTTGGAAAAACTTCATAACAGGTCTGTTTCAAATGGGCATGGGAATAGTCTGCTGATCCTAGACCATAGCACAAGAAACTGGGGCAGGGGGGAGTCAGTGTTTCAACTTCCATGCAGCTGGGAATCTTCTGTGAGTCTCTTAGATTACACTGTCCTGGTTGCAAGTAGGTGATCAAGCACATTTGCTATAAAAGGTAAGTGGTATCCTATTGAGCCCCTGAAAAATGCAGGATCTAGCCTCAATTACCCAGCACTGGAAGGCAACCAGCAGAACTGCCCCAGGGCAAACTCAAGCAGCTATTGCTCCTTTGTGTTAAGAGCAGACCTGAAGCCTTAAAAATATGAGCAAAAAAGTAAAAAGAACTCTGACCATAAACAGCTTTTATGGAGAGAGAGATGAACAGACCACAAATTCTGAGGTCCTCAAGGTGATTGCTAACTATTTTCTCTTTCTGCTTTTATCCTTGCCCCACTTGTTTATGCTTCCCTCTCTCTTTTTTTTATCATGTCACTCCTCCAAATTGCTTTGCTTCTGACCATTATGTCCCCGAATATGTTCTCCCTTCTATCAACTCCCAACCCTTTCTTCCTCTCTCCTCCTATATCTATGCACAGTAAGATAAGTTTCTATTATGAGTCTGTGTTTCCCCTCTTTGAATCAATTATGATGAGAGTAAGGTTCAAGTGTTGCTCCTCTACCTTCCCTGCCACTATAAAAGCTCTTTGACAATTGTTATATGCCAGATAATGTATTATGACTCTCCTTTCCACCCCCCTCCCTTTTTATCATCATTATTATTATTATTAGGTATTATCCCATCATAATTAATCCATACCCATGCCTTCTGTCTATATACACTCCTTCTAACTGTCTTAATAAAGAAAATAAATATTAGCAGTTAAAAGTATCAGTTTTCATCCAGTTTAACTTTATTAAATCCCTTACCTTTCTTTTTTGATTTTATACAGTTTTCTTGAATTTGGTGTGTCAATGTCTATCCAATTCTAATCTTTTCATAGGGAACACTTGAAAGTCCTCTATTTCATTAAATATCATTCTCCCCTGCCGCTGCCAAAAGATTGTATTTGCTTTTGCTGAATAGGTGATATTGGATTGTAGTGTTAGCTTCTTCACCTTCTGGCATATAATATTCTAAGTCTGTTCTCCTTTAATGTAGAAGTTGTTAAATCTTGAATTATCTTAGCTATAACTCCACAATAGTTGAATTGTTTCTTTCTGACTGCTTGCTTTATTTTATTCCTGCTCTAGGAGCTCTGGAATTGGGCTATAGTTCCTGGGAGTTTTTATTTTGTTATCTATTATGAGAGGTGATAACAGAATTCTTGCAATTTCTATTTTATTCTTTGATTCTAGAATACTAGGTCAGTTTTCCCTGATAATTTCTTTTTATAACAGATTTTTATTTTCAAAATACATGTAAAGATAGTTTTCAACATCCATTCTTGAAAACCTTGAGTTCCAAATTTTTCTCCCTCCTTTCCACTAATCTCTCTCTCTTAGACAGAAAATAATCCAACATAGGTTAAACATATTTTCTAACTATTGCCACTCATATGAAAGAGTGTTCCAAATCACTATTGATCAGAGAAATGCAAATAAAGACAACTCTGAGACACCACTACACACCTGTCAGGTTGGCTAAGATGACAGGAAAAAATAATGATGAATGTTGGAGGGGATGCGGGAAAACGGGGACACTAATGCATTGTTGGTGGAGTTGTGTACAAATCCAACCATTCTGGAGAGCAATCTGGAATTATGCCCAAAAAGTTATCAAACTGTGTATACCCTTTGATCCAGCAGTGTTACTTCTGGGCTTATATCCCAAAGAAATATTAAAGAAGGGAAAGGAACCTATATGTGCCAAAATGTTTGTGGCAGCCCTGTTTGTAGTGGCTAGAAACTGGAAATTGAATGGATGCCCATCAATTGGAGAATGGCTGGGTAAATTGTGGTATATGAATGTTAGGGAATATTATTGTTCTCTAAGAAATGACCAGCAGGATGAATACAGAGAGGCTTGGAGAGACTTACATGAACTGATACTAAGTGAAATGAACAGAACCAGGAGATCATTATACACTTCAACAACGATACCATATGAGGAAATATTCTGATGGAAGTGGATTTCTTTGACAAAGAGACCTAACTCAGTTTCAATTGATAAATGATGGACAGAAGCAGCTACACTCAAAGAAAGAACATTGAATGAATGCAAACTATTTGCATTTTTGTTTTTCTTCCCGGGTTATTTTTACCTTCTGAATCCAATTCTCTCTTTGCAACAAGAGAACTGTTTGGTTCTGCAAACATATATTGTATCTAGGATATACTGCAACATATTTAACATATATAGGACTGTTTGCCATCTAGGGAAGGGGATGGAGGGAGAGAGGGGAAAATTCGGAACAGAAGCGAGTGCAAGGGATAATGCTGTAAAAAAAAATTTCCCTGGCATGGGTTCTGTCAATAAAAAGTTATTATAAATAAATAAATAAATAAAATAAAATTTAAAAAAAGAAACATTTTCTAAATATATTTTCACATTTATCACGCTGCACAAGGAAAATAAGATCAAAAAGAAAAAAAAAAGGTGAGAGGGGGGGAAAAACAAGCAAACAACAACAAAAAAGGTGAAAAAACCATGTTGTGATCCATATTTATTCCTTATAATCCTCTTTCTGGATATAGATGACTCTCCATCACAAGTCTATTGGAATTGCCTGAATCACCTTATTGCTGAAAAGAGTCAAGTCCTTCTTACTTGCTCATCTCATAATTTCTTTGATAATTTTTTGCAAGACAATGTCTAGGTTCTTTTATTTTGATTGTGGCTTTCAGGTAGTCCAATACTTCTTTAATTATCTTTCCTCTATGTCTTTTCCAAGTCAGTTGTTTTTCTAATGAGATATTTCACATTATTTTCATTCCTTTGATTTATTATTTCTTCTTTTGATTTTATTGTTTTTTGATATCTCGTGGAGTCATTGATTTCCATTTGCCCAATTCTAATTTTTAAGGAGCTATTTTCTCAAGTGAATTTCTTTACCTCCTTTTCCTTAGCCAATTCTACTTTTTAAGGAGTACTTCTCAATGATTTTTTGTACTTGTCTCTATTTGACTAAATCTGTTTTGTAAGGCCTTCTTCTATTCTAATATTTAGCCTCTTCTGTTGCTTAAGGCATTATTTTTGTGCTTTTACTAAGCTGTTGATTCTTACTTGCATCACTCTTTTCACCATTTTCCCTCTGCCTCTCTAATTAGATTTTTAAAATAATTTCTGCAGTCTTCCAGACCATAAGATCAATCTATAATTTTCTTTGGGGCTTTGTATGTAACTTTTTACTCCCTATCATCTAAGTTTTTATTTTGATTCACCCTGTCATCATAGTAACCTTCTATGATTGGGTTATTTTTCTGCTCTTCTACTTCTTGTTCTTTTTGTTCTTCTACTTCTCCTCCTCCCTCTCCTCTACCCTCTTCCCTTCCCTTCCCTTCTGCCTCCTCCTCCTCCTCTTGCTCCTCCTCTTTCTTCTTCTTTTTCTTCTTTTGTTTGATCATTAGTACTTTTGTTAAATTCAAGCTCTACTTTTCACTGTCTTTTTCATGCTGCAGTGATCAGAGCTATTTCTGAAGGTCTGTAATTTTTAGTTCTTTTTAAGGTGGTATGATCTTTGGAGTGGTATAGAGGATACTCTACTTGTTTATACACTGGTCTGTGAGAGACCACAGGTATTCTTTTCTACCCAATACCCATGATCAGGGTTGCTGCTCTCAGTTTATTTACCCTGGGACTGAAACTCAGAACAATATATGGGAAATGCAACAGAATCCTGAACTGAGCACCAGCAAAAAATTTCTGTAATTTCCTTTGGCCCTTACTCTCTGACCCCCTTACTCTCTCTACCCTGAGAGTTCCAAATGCCACTTCTGTCATTCAGTTGTTTCCAATACTCTCTATCTGCTGCCTGGTACAGGATTCCAGGACTTTGCTGCTGGTTTATCAGGGGTTGCTTGTGCTAGAATATGCTTCACTCTTACCCCAGGGAGACAGATATTTCTTGTTGATCTTCTAAGTTATCTTGGACTAAAAAATTGTTTAAATCTATTTTTATTGTTTTTTCTACTCCAGAATTTGTTTAGAAATATTATTTTAATGATATTTGAAGAGGAATTTGGGAGCCCTGAAGCAATTCTCTTTCTTTATTCTGACATTTTGACTCTGCCATTTTGGCTCTGTCTTTCAATCAAAAATTTCACTTTAATTTTCTCTATCTCTTTTTGCTCATAAACTTTCCCTTTCACAACTGCTAAAATATATTTTCTGTCTTTGCTTTTCTCATTCGTTTTGAGAATAAAATGAAATATAAAGTAATAATTGAAATATTATTCAGTGATTAAAATATTCCAATTGTAAAATTATTACAATTTAACATGTTGTTCAACTATGGTTTGTTTCCTTGACCTTGACTGTATTCTCAGTTTCTTAGATATAATTAACATATGTTAAAATTCTTTTGTACATAGTAGCTGGTATAATAATAATAACAAAAAAATCCCTTACATTTCTATGGAGTTTAAAATTTTATAAAGTTGTCTTCTTTCAGCTCTCTAACTTTAGTATTCAAATATGTTTTCCCTCTTGAGAGATGAGAAAACTGATTTTGTGACATATCTACAATCACATAGCTTATATGTCCGTATTAGGACCTGTTTCAACTATATATATTGAAACAATGAATATAGAACCCGCAGTATCCCACAATATCTTCTATTAAGAAATCCAAAATGTCTATAGACTAATTTTTAAGAACTACAATAATGATCATAATGATAGCTATTATTTAGCATTTCTATAATGATTTGAAGTTTGCAAATTATTTTGGAAAAGTCTTATTTTATCCTCACAGTACTGGAAATTAGGTATTATTATAATCTGCATTTTACAAATGAGAACTTTGAAGCAGATAGTGCCTCAGTGACTTACCTGGGTTCATATGGTGAGAGTATCGGATATTTTGTTTGAACTCAAGTTTTCCTAAATCCAAGTTCCTTGTTATATCCACTCCTTGAAGCTAGCTGCCTTGAATAATAAATGTGTTAAATCAGTAAGTAAAACTGTGTAGTGCAGTTCAATAATATTTGGTAATTTAAGATAAGATATTAGGAAAATATTACTAGGAATCAAAGTACTTGAATTCCAATCTTGTCTTTGCACTAACTAGATTGATAACAATAGCTATAAAATCACAGGATTTCATCTGTAAAAGAAAGACAGTGCTATATGCAGTACTAATGTCAGAAAGGTGTTGTAATGGGTAAATGAGATATTACATGCAAATAATGTCATTATCATAAAATACATAAATTGATAGTATGCTGCTGCCACTGATGAAGGTATAAAATATAAAAAGACAAGCTTGATAGAATATAATAGCCAAGTATAATAATCCACATTATGAGAAAAATTCACTGCAATTTTTAGCATAGAAAGAAATTTCTTTACACAGGTGTAAGTTTTGTCATTTGAACAAATTTGAGCAATTTGAATAAACATTATCAGTTCAGTTTCACAAATTGTATACCCATAAAATGTAGTTTTAAATTGCAAATGCATGCTATCATAAGTGGCTGAAAATTATCTAAAATTGATTTCTCTCATAGTTTCTCTCTTCTAGACCTTGATAAAAACTTATTAATCTACTCTTTTCAATATTTGAAACAGCATTCAAATTGCTATCATTTAAACATCTTGATCATAATCTAGGAAGCATGATGTGGTAGAAAGAAAATTATATTTGGAGTCAGAGGAAGTACATTTGAATTTCAGATTAACAATTTCCTAATTCTGTATCCTTGGTCAAGTTCAAGAAGAGGTTTGAACTGTTCTTCCAAAATAAGTTCTGGCATATAATAGGCTCTTAATAAATGTTGTTTGAATTATATGAGCAAGTAGAGAAGAACAAGAGAAGGATTCCTCTGAGGCAGAATAAAGGAGGGAGCTTATAGCATTATATGATTTCAAAGAACATTGGCTCAGGAAGTGAAAGATTTCTCATACTATATGGATGAGATGGGAGCTGGCAACTCTATTCCTTTCAATGAAATAAAGCATCACTGGATCTTTCCTTTTGTCTATTATTATATTCTAAGATCTTTCAGGCTTTAAAATCAATCTCATCTGCATATATTCATGTTATTCAATCATTGTCAACTTACTTCCCTTTAGAATCTAAGGCTTTTGGGATATTGTTGTACATGCTATCATTGTATCATTACAGTACTTTACTATCCATCCTACAACTGAGTTTCTTTTATGTGTTTTTCCTCTAAATAGAATGTGGCTTTTTAAGATAAAAGATTGTCTCAATTTTTCTACTTATGTCACTAGAGCTTTGTATGGTTGTTGCTAACCTAAGAAGTATTTGAAAAATTATGTTCCATTCCTTCATTCATTGTTATTAAGATTGATAGTAAATTTTGAGAAAAGAGTTTAAAAAAGAAAAGATAGGTGCTATAACTATAATAGTTCCTACTCAATCATTTTGAAGAAAACAAACATTCACTGAATCAGCAAGTACATATAAATTAAATACCAGATTATAATGAGTGCAAGGGATATTCCCACCAAAAAAAAAAAAGAAAGAAAGAAAGAAAAAGTAAAAGACAACCCCTAACCTCAAGGATTCATAGTTCAATGGGAAAACAAATTGAAATTAATTATATTCAAACAAGATAGATGCAGGATAAATAAAGTAGAAAATCATTAACATTAAGGCAAATTAGGAAAGCCTTCTTGTAGAAGATGGGATTTTTTAGCAGGGACATGAAGCAAGCAGAGGAATTCAGAAAAGCAGAGATGAGGAAGGTGGATATTACATGCATGGGGAACAACTAATGAAAATGTGCAGTTGGGAAATGTAGTGTTTTATTTCTTGAACAGAAAAAGGTCATCATTGCTGGATCACAAGGTACATGAGGATGGGATAGGATATCAAATATAAGAAGACTAGTACAGTAGGTTGCTGGCTGTGTTGTGTAGAATTTTGAATGCCAGAGGATTTTATATTTAATCTTAGAGATAATAAGAAGTCTTTGAATTATTTTTAACACAGGAATGATATGGTCAGACTTGCATTTTAGAAAAAAGCCACTTGGCAGTTGAATGAAGGATGGATTAAAGTAGGAAGAAGCTCAAAAAAAGACTATATGAACAGTCGAGGCATGAGGTAATAAGATCCTACATCAGAGTGATAAAAATGTCAGAAGAGAAAATGAGATATATGTAATAGAGATGTTTCAAAACTAAAACTGCTAGGTCTTTATAATAGATTGCATTTAAAGTGAAAGCAAGAACTATGGGTCTAAGATAGCATTAACTTTGAAAATTTAGAAAATTTATGGAGAAGTTTAATTGATATTTAAAAAATTGTGATGATTAGGAGAACAAATGAATCCCCAAATTGCAAAGCAAGAAAACACTTGGATCTTCTGCTCAAGTGGAGCACTGTATTATCCTATAAGCGATTAAGATAAATGATCCTAATAAATAATTTGCAAAATGTTATCAAGGAAAAAAATAAACACTTTAAGGTATATTCTTTCACAAAATATGGAAAAGGAATGGCATAGAAAACAAAAGTGATAGATAACTTAGTGAAAGATCTATTTATTAGATATTACCAAGAGTGTTTGTATATAAAACTCATAGGGGAACAACAGTTAAGAAAGAAATGGAACAAATTTGCCATCATTTGCATAATGATCTTTTTTTTTTTTTAACTTGTAATAGTGAGAAGCAATGGAATTGCATTTAGATTCTAATACCATAATCATATTCCAAAACACTATGTGAGAGAATAAAAATGGAAATTAAGAAGTTCAAAAGAAGAATTGAACTTTTTTTCATCAAAAGAAATACTCACCAAATTGATGCAGATTAGATCAAAATTTTTACTTTTCTTCTTATGTCATTGTTGTCAATGTTCTTCCTTAAATTCCCCTTAGAGAAACTACACAATGTACAAAGGATTTTTTCTGTCTTTTAATATGTTTTGAAATAAGTACAGGACTAAATCTTCCTATTATTTTGGCTATTAGTACATGACCAAGTTATGTCTGTTTCCTCTTGTCACTTTAACCACTACTTATATGAATTTCTTATTGAAAAAATGTGCAAAGGCATCTTATGAATAGCTCACCTTATTAGTAAACATAGAAGAAATTCATAATATAAGTAACATATGTTAAAGGCATCAAGAATAAAATTTTAAGATATATCAAAAAGGCAAAGAACTTAAGGATTAAATATAAATTCCTTTTTAACTCTTGTCCTAAATGCTATCTATCTATCTAATTATCAGTTATCTATTAAATGAGGTAATATCTATAAATAGCACAGGCCAATGCCTGGCACATTTTTATTCTTGTTCAGTCATTTAGTCATTTTTGAGTTTTTGTGACCCCACAGACAAAACTATTCATGGGATTTTCTTGGCAAAGGTGTTGAGTGATTTGCCATTCACTTACCAGTGAATTAAAGCAAATAAGGATTAAATGACTTGCCTAGGATCACACAGCTAGCAAGTGTCTGAGGCTGGATTTGAACTCAGAACATCCTGACTCTAAGCCCAGTGCTCTATCTCATAGTACATATTAAATATACCTTATAACATATTATACTATGTATAATTATATATAACAATACTTCATAGTGCATATTAAATAAATGCTTATTCCCTCTTTTCCCATCTATCTAATTATTTCTTTGATCTCAGAGGTTATATAGTTGCAATGACCAAATGAAATATCTTATATAAGTTATCTGTAACCCCCAAAGTGCTGTGTAAATGCTAACTATCAACAAATGTATTTACATATATATGCATGTGGGGGGAGAAGGAGGAATGGAAGAATAAGGTTTAAATGAATTGAGAGCTGGCCTTGAAACCATAAAGATCTTGGTTCACCTTAGTCTAACTTCCATATTATAATGGGTGAACCTATGCAAATCATTTTAATTTGCAGTTCACTAAATAACTCTTGTATGCTATAAGATACAAAGAAAGTATCCTACTTACATTCATAGGGTTTCCTCACATAATAATTCCTTGTAATAATGAAATCAAAATCTAAGTGCATACACATATATATCTATACACACACATATATATACACATGCATAGATAGCCTTCATTCCTATACATATATATTTTATATACATATATAAAATATACATACATACATACAACACAAATTTATCCATGAATACATAGCTATGTATCTCAAAATATAGTATAAGTGTATATACTATGTTTGTGTATATCTATTATATATATATATGTATGTATATAGTATATGTGTATACATGAATACACTCTCCTGAAGTAGTAGAATATAATGTTATTAAAGTGGATCTATATATAGCAGATAATGCATTGTACTTCAAGAAAGATAAAAGCAAGCACAATTTTAAACAGCATAAAACAGAGTTCCCAAAATGTACAATTATATACCTGACATGATATACTGAAAAGAAAACTTGTCTTGGAGTTTGGGGATATTAATATTCCAATAGCAACATTCTTCCACTCTGAAGCAACTGAGTGGTGCAATGGATACAGCATTTGGCCTAAAGTCAAAAAGACTTAGTTCAATTCTAGCCTCAGATACTTCCTAGCTGTGTGACCATAGGCATGTCATTTAATAATAGAATCTATCTGTCAGAGTTGTTAGGGTCAAATGAGTTAAAGAAGTGTTTTAGTAAAATGACTAGTATGTAGTAGATGCTTAGTAAATGCTTATTCTCAACCCAATTCCTCACTATTGAAAAGATATTTGATCTTTATTTAGATTGTAATTTCTCACCTATAAAATGGAGGAAATAATGCTTTCACAATAAAATTCAGAGCCATATAAGCAAAGTGCTTTATGAACTTGAAAATAACATATGGGAGAGCTAAATTACTCTGAAATCTTGCGGTCACTTCCTAGAATAAAAGACTCATACTGCTGGGAGAGACCTTAGAGATCATTTAGACCAACCCAATACCTTTCAAAGGTCATTAGACCATCAATCTAGAGCTTAAAATGAATTCAGAGGTTTCTAAAACAAATTCCTCATTTTATAGATGAGTAAACCAAATCCCAAGACAATTAAGTGATTTACCCAAAAAGAAATAGAGACTAAGTCATAGGGCAGGGATTAAAACTCAATGACTATGACTCCAAGTTTAGTGGAAAAAATGCATTACTCTTTCCACTATACCACTGTACTTCCCTTAATCATAAAAATAAGGAAACTGATGACCAGAGGGGATTGCACGATTTGCCCAAGGTCATGTAGTTAGTTGAAACCCAGACTTCCTGGCTCCAATTTCATGCTTTCTACTACACCCTACTGTTTCCCATAGCTACTGGATCCTTCTGAGCAACTGAGAAACTTTTTAACCTTTCTCATCAGACTTAATTTCTTGAACAGTAAAATGTTCATTTAAAAAAATGTACTCTTGGAGGTAGCCATTTTGAAATATGACTCAATGTGATTCACACAACACATGAATTAGTCTTGCGAGTCTGAAATTATGATTTTGCAAAGTACATTAACTCTTTCAGATCCTAAGGGTACAATCTACCTGAAATATCACAATAATCTTCTCGAACATAATTAGAGTGGAATTTCAGAAATTATCTAATTTCTCCCTTTCCACAGATAGAACTAAAAACACTTTTTTTTTTTTTTTGCTGGATATATCATGTTTTGATTGGAGGACGTTGACTGCAATATCATCCCTTACCAGCTATTGAACATTCATGTATATATCATCTTTAGTATGTATCTCTATTTCATTCTACAATTTTTCTCTAGTGCTTCACACTAGTGAAACACTTAACATCCCAGTTCTGTTTTACATATTGCCAAGACAAATTAAACAAGTGAAATTATTTGAATATAGAGTATAGATCATCAGAATCATTAAGTCCAACTTATTTGTACATAGGAAGCATTCAATAAATATTTGTTGAATGAATTCATATCTTTATTCTAAAAACAATAAAAATATAAATTTAAGTATTTCATTTCCTAGTGTGAAATGAAGACCTAAAAGTCAGAATCTACAAATGTCACTGTTTTAGAGACATGGTGATATAACTCTTAATCACTTAAGTTACTACATCATGATAAAAAGTTAATAGTACAAGGATCTATGATTTTGTTAGTTCAACAACAAAACATCACTACCTATATATTTAGCTTTAACTATATGTTTGTGTATATATACATATATATATATATATATATATACAATATATATATGTGTGTGTATATATATATATACACACATATATATATAAGAGAGAGAGAGAAAGAGAAAGAGAGAGAGATTTTATGAGAACTATATATATATATAGATAGATAGATAGATAGATAGATATAGATATATGTAAAGTATGTTGCAAACCTTATAGCACTATATAAATGTTAGCTAAAGTTAGTATTAATAAATAAATAAATATTAAATTAATATCTAAGGTTCAAGAGGGCAAATATCTTGCCCATGATGACCTCATTAATTTCAGTAATAATATTTGAAGGCATATCTTCTTTACAATAATACTTGGAGTGAAATTGAGAGAGAGAGAGAGAGAGAGAGAGAGAGAGACAAAGAGAGAGACAGAGACACAGAGAGAAATATTTTTCAATGTATTTGGTTACCTTTGACCTGCTATTTATATTATTTTATGCATTAAAAAAAATCTTACTCTGCCCTAGTCAGACATTTTCTGGACTATCATTTTTTATGAAAACCCTCTGATAAACTGAAGAATATTTAAAGAAGACAACCATATTGCTAAATTGACTCAATATCATACCATAAGAGAGTTGATTGAAAGAAATGAAAATGGAGAAGACTGGAGTGGGGAGACAGTATAATAATTATGTTAAAATTTTTCTTTTTTATGTATCACATAAATGTCAGAATAACTATAATATGTAGAAGCAGAAAAGAAATTAAGTTATGATAAATGTAAAGAAAATCTTCCTAAATATAGTACCCTAATCAAAAATGTAATAGGTTCCTTCCAGAGGCAATGGTTTCCTCTTTTAATGAAGTAATCAAGTAAAAGCTAAATAATCACTTCTTTAATGGATTACAATGGGTATTCCTTGTCAGGAATGGATTCCAGGCCAGCATTTAAGAATTCAGAATTGAATGAGAAAGAATAAAACTGTGTTTATTCAATAAACTCTTGGTGAATGCTTATTATATGCAAAGAATATGTAAGTAAATACAGAGGGAGACATTGAGATCAATTAATGCAACTCAGTCCTCAAAGAGTTTCTTCATAGGTAGAAGGAAAGGTTCATAAGTAGATATAAGATAATTATATAACAGAATTTTTAAAAATGGCTATTTTCTCAAGCTAAGGTT
This sequence comes from Antechinus flavipes, assembly GCF_016432865.1. Lineage (NCBI taxonomy): Eukaryota > Metazoa > Chordata > Mammalia > Dasyuromorphia > Dasyuridae > Antechinus > Antechinus flavipes. The sequence continues at coordinate 604,999,091 of NC_067398.1, forward strand.
TGCCTTTTTAATGCAAATTCTCTTAGGAGCTTCTGTAATTTCTGTCTAATAGGTATTGTTAGTCAGCATGTTCACTACTCCACACTCCTTTACCTTGACAAGGACTGAGAATAGGGTGAAAGAGATGAAAAGGAGACATATAGTTGAGTGTTTTCAGCATACTGATGATGCAGTCTTCCAGAAAACCATACAATATTCCTTCAGGCAGTAATCTATTGGTAGACTAAAAGTAGTAAGAAGATAAGCCTCCTTTAGGAAATTTATGTATGATAATCCACAAGGAGGAAGAGAAATTTCTAAGACTAACACCATGAGATCTCTTAGAAAAAAAGTTGACACTTTTGAGTAGAATTGAGTTTGGTATCAGGGCATCAAGTTTTCTGTCACTTCACATTCACAGCAAGAGCCTGAAGACAACATTTTGAAACCAGAAAGTGAATACAGTTAGCCAAATATGTGCTATTTTATTTTTATGAGAAATACACTGCTCAACCAGGAAGCAGAGAGAGCTAGTCTATTAATGGTCCTTTGAGAGGTCCATACTTTTAGAAAGCATTAATAGTTTATAGATATAAAAGAATAGCAAGGCAAGTTTAAAGAAATGAAGATAGAAAATAAACACTGTCTTTTGGAAAGTATATTTCTATATGTTGTTATATATTTCAAAAGAACTTAACCAAATAGAGCTAACAAATTTATAACCTAAGTTAACATTTTCTTAGCAAAGTAGTAAGGTACACAAATGATATAAAAGTTAAATAGAAATAAGGGCCATATATATATATATATATATATATATATATATATATATATATATATATATTATTAATTTTGTTAAATAGTTTCAAATTATATTTTAATCTGGTTCTAGTCCACCTGAGAGTGCTGTAGGCTTCATGTAGCCTATGAACTGTGTATGTAACACTTCCGGGGTATATAGATATACACAGAAAATAACATATCCATTAGCACAAGAAGAAAATATCTTGTAAAGATGACAAAATCAAAGATTATAAACATAATGACTTCTTCTTAAGTAAGACTTTTTAAACTGGATCTGTGAACTTTAAAAGCATCTTTATTCCTCCATGCATTTATTCATCTATCTAACTATCTATCTATCTATCTATCTACCTATCTATGACAGAGAATATATTTCAAAGCAACTGGTTACCTTTGCATTTCTATGTATATTATTTTATACATTAAAAATATTTTTTTCTGAGAAATTGTCCATATATTTCAACAGATTGCCAAAATTGTCCATGATAAGCAAAAAAGGATTAAGAACCATTGCTCTAAGAGCATCACAAAAGTCCTTGAAACTTCACCAAATGAAGCAAAGAATTTACAAATAAAAGAGATTAACTGTAGCTATTGCACTTTGCTATTTCAAAATGTTACCTTCAGGCTCTTGATGTGAATAAGATTACCACCATACTCAGTCATATGATAGACTATATAGCTCTATATGGATAGGGAATCAAATTTGTTCTAGTTAAGTCCAGGAGATAAAACCAAATGTTAGGAGTTGCAAAGATACAATTAGAGCTATACAAAAATGAAAAGTAAAAAAAAAATATTGTTTGGCCACATTTTTGAAATATGAAGAGGAATTTGATTTAGAAGTATAGTTGGAATACTTTGACTATTAGGCATGTGTTGTTGTTTGCCATTGTCATTATTGTACCATTGTTAGTAAATTATTTGCTGCAACAGGATTACTTAGAAAATAAAATAATTTGAAAACCTTGAAGCACAGAACAAATGCAGGCACTTTTTAAAATTATTTATCAGAGAGCAATAGTTGTGATGATTATATTTGGGATTGAGAAAGGAAATAAGTAGCTAGAAATGATAGAGAACTAATCAGAACATTGCTACCTCAGGAAACAAGACAAGCAACTATTAAATTCCAACTGTTAAAAAAAAAAACTTACAAATAGAACTGCATGTGTCTAGAAGAATTATTTTAATTTGCCCCAACTCTCAACATGTAACTCTTTACATTGCTCCTCCCTAGATTTCCCCCTTTTCCCTGCCCAGTTATTATAATTTCTTTGGTTTTCAATCGAAAAAAAAAAACACCTCATGGAAATGAATTACAAAAACCTATGAGGCTTTGGGAGAATATGAGAAAAATATGTATTTTTACCTCCTTTACCAGCTGTGCAAAATGGTTAAAATATGCAGGAAGGGTAGTATTATCTTAGTCTCTCAATTGCAGTCATATGTTATTCCCCAGTGAGAAAAGATTTCCATCTGGCAGAGCCAAACAGATCATTTTGTATGTACAGTATTAATTTTGCACAATTTCTATGATTAATGCTCTTAAAATATAATTGGGAGGTTTTCATCATAAATGAAGCTGAAATGTTTATCTTTTACAAATGTTGTGGTATTGTATTAATATAAAAGTAGGATAAGAAAGATTATAGAAGCAAAGACTATGCCAGACCACTAAGTCCTAAGCACCAAAAAATTAGTTTTAAACATCATTACCTCACTACCATAAGATTTCCTCAATTCAAACGTAGAAAGCATATTTGGGCCTTGCAATTGGAGAGCTATTTCCTGTAGATTAAATGCATTTTTTAAGCTAAGAATTGTGTCAAAAAATTCCTTGGGACTGATATTACAAACCACAAGGTCAAGGGCAGTGTTGGGATATAATGTTCATTGAAGAGTATAAGCAAAACAATAGAATACAGTCTTTCAGAGCCCTAAAAAATGATATCCATTTCATGGTTTTTGGATTATCTCTTTTATGATATTCATATAAAGCAAAGAATCAGTTCAGAAAGACTGAGAGATTTCAATTTGGGAAATATAAAGAAATGGGAAATGTATGTGTGGGAGAAAGGAACCCAAGCTTTCTTTTATGCTGATTACAGATTTCTTCATTCAATCTGAGCATACAGTTAGAGAAATAGTAAATAAATATATTCTCCAATGATCTTTCCCTTAACATAGGAATCTTTTCCTCCTCAAAATCTCTCCTAAGAAAGTTAATTGGAGAAAGCAATATGAAAAGTTGTAAGGCATGTGCTAAATACCAAAACACACCTTTGCTGCTTAGAATACCATAATCAGAACAATAAAAACAGGAAATAATAGAAATTTGTCTATGTGTGATATGATTGGGCTGTAAGGTGGTTGACATTATTTAATAAGCTTGCTTTTATAAGACTAGATTTAGAAAAATTGGTTAAATCTTCCTTGAGAATAATATTTACAATGAGTACAGTAAGTATCTGAAAAAACAGTGTTAGATAAACTTTGGTTTCAAAACCCAGTTAGAATTACTCAGCTTGGATAACTAAGACAAAACAGGAATATGCCTTACCATCATACAATCTACTACTTTATTCTTTCTAAAAAAAACTTTTTTACTCATATGACAACAAAAGTCAATTCAAGCATAAGTCATTTGAAAGCAAATTAAGATGTATGTCAAAGGATGAAATATAATTAATGATGAAAAAAAGTTAAACACCAAAATATGCTTTCTCTTTCTAAATCACTGCTTCTAATTCTTTTTGACCTTGAAAGGAAACCTTTGATTATTTTGTGGGTTTGGTCTGTTCATGCATGTTCATAGAACTTAACTGGAACTTTCCCTTCCTCTTTATTTTCTTTTACATTTAGTGGTATAGCTCAGCTTTCAAAACTTCTAATACTTTCTACATGCCAAGAGAAACCCAAAAACTATATGAACACAATTACAAGACATTTCTCACACAAATAAAGTCTAATCTAAACAAATGAAAAATATCAATTGCTCAGGGTAGACTGAGCTAATATAATGAAATAAATTAGTCTATTTGTTTAGTGTCATACCAATCAAACTACCAAAAATCATTTTCTACAGCTAGGAAAAAAATGACAAAATTCATCTGGAAGACAAAAAGTCAAGAATATGAAGGGAATTAGTGGAAAAAATACAAAGAATGATAGCTTGGTAATACCAGAGGTATAGATGTATGAAACAAGCAGCAGTCATCAAAACACTAGTACTAGGCTAAGAAATAGAATGATGTTTCAGTGCAGTATATTAGATACACATGACACAATAATCAATGACTATTGTTACGTAGTATTTGATAAACCCCCAAACTCCTGGGGATAAAAACCCAGTATTTGACAAAAAAAAAAATTCTGGGAAAACTGAAAAATAATGTCAGAAACTCAGCATAGACCTACATGTCACATACCAAACAAAGATCAAAATGAGTACATGATTTGGATGTAAAGAGTAATACCACAAGCAAATTAAGAGAGCAAGGGATAGTTTACTTAGCAGATTTTGGAGAAAGAAGGAATTTATGACCACAAAAGAATTAGAGAACATTAAGATATGCAAAATGGACAATTCTGATTACATTACATTAAAAAGGTTTCTTACACAAACAAAACCACCATAAACAGCATTAAAAGGGAAGGAAAAAGCTGGGAAAATTTTTTCTACAGCCAGTGTTTCTGATAAAGGCCTCATTTCTAAAATAAATAAAGAATTGTGGCAAATTTACAAGAATATAAATTATTCCCCAATTGATAAATGGTCAAAAATATGAACAGATAAATTTCAGATGATAAAATTAAAACCATCTCTAGTCACATGAAAAAAATCATTAAATAACCATTGATTAGAGAGGTATAAATTAAAACAACTCTGAAATATCATCTCACACCTCTCAAATTGGCTGACAGGAAAAGATAATGATAAATGTTAGAGGACATGTGAGAAAATTGGGACACTACTAAATTGTTGGTGGAGTTGTGAAATGATCTAGCCATTCTGGAGAGAAATTTGGAACTATGCTCAAAGGGCTATAAAACTTTACATACCTTTTGATCCAGCACTGCCACCACTGCTTGTATCTCAAGGAAATCATAAAGGAGGGAAAAGGACCCACATATGCAAAACTGTTTCTGGCAGCTCTTTTTGTGGTGGCAAAGAATTGGAAAGTGAGTAGATACTCATCAGTTGGGGAATGGTTAAATAATTTATGGTATATGAACTATTGTTCCTTAAATATGATATGATATGATAAATATAATTAAATATGATAAATAAATATGAAACTATGAATACTATTGTTTCTTTTAAAATGATGAACACACCAACCCTGAAGTTAGAAGGATCTGAGTTCAAATTTGGTCTCAGACACTTAACACTTCCTAGCTGTATGACCCTGGGCAAGTCACTTAATCCCAATTGATTCAGGAAAAAAAAAAAAAAAAGATGAACAAGTTGATTTTAGAAAGGTCTGGAAAGATTTACATGAACTGATGCTGAGCAAAACACTTAGAATTAGAAATGCAGTATACACCATAACAGCAAGATTATGTAATGATCAGTTATGAAATACTTGGTTCTTCTCAATGGTTCAGTCACCCAAAGCAATCCCAATAAACTAGGGATAGAAAACAACATCTGCATCCAGAGAGAAAATTTTAGAGAATGAATATAAATTAATACATGCCATGTTCATTTTTTTCCTTGTTTTTTTGCTTTTGCTTTGATTTTTCTTACATGATTCATAAAGAAATATGTATCTTTAAAAAAATAATGTACATATATAACCAGAAAAAAGAAAACTATATAAAACAACCAAAAACTAATAATTTGCTTAGAAAAAGAAATTTATAGATTCTAGAATATGAGCTTAAAGAAACTTTAAAGATTATTTACTCCATGATACCTTTAATTTTATAGATACATATAATATAGAATGTCCATTGACTTGATTATAATATACAATTGGATAAACAACTCACAAAGCTTGTTCATCAATATAGATATAAAAATAGATGTAAATACATTTATCTATAGAAAGATACATACATGTATAGATAGAGAGATGGAGAGGTTTCTACATCTCTTTTTATAATCTTGGACAGAGTATAAAAGAATAAAATGTTGGTCTAAGAATTTAATGGAAAGGAGATGATAGGTTAGATTTCCTTTAAAAATTAAAATAAAACTTCTAATTTCCATGAACTTTAATCAGAAAAAAAAGTTTTACATTTTTAATACCAATAATTTACTGGTTTTGTGTGATTGAGAGGCATAGAACACCAATCTCTGAATAATATAAAAACACATTTCATACAAGCAAATAAATAGGTACACAGTAGGTATGAGCAAGATAGAGCATATAGCCTGTGAGTAAATTTTATGAAAATAAACATAATATATATTCAATATATCTGATATGAAGAAAAAAAGACTACTTATGGTGAAGGTGAGTGATGACAGATTGACAGTTGCAGTAATTTACTGGTATGCTTAAGATAATAGGAAAAAATGAGCATGTTGAACAGATCCCCTATAGCCCTATTCATAGTTCAACATCTGGTTCAATGGATTACTGAGACCTTGAGGGTTCAAATAATCAATTCCATTAATAAAAATACATTTTAATATCTTCAGACATAAAGCATTCCCCAGGACTGTTAAAAAGCAATTCACAAAAATAAGTAAGAATTGGTGGTGTGGAAATTAATAACAGTCAAGAAGGAGGTTCCCTGAATTCTTAGGAGATCCTCACCAAGATCCTGAAAACTTTTTAATACATATATTTATTTCCCCAAAGTTGTAGACCAGGGTCCCACACCAATCTGTCTGGGGTAAAATTAACCCACATTGTTGTGGGTCTGCATTACATTTTTTTTTTCTTTAATCAGAGTATTCCCAACTGGTATTATGGGGAGGATGTCAAAATACACTTCCTGAGTACTATGGGAGTACATAAGAGTCTTTCAGGATAGAAAGATGTGGATAGATTGCAATATGAATCTTAGAATAGAACTTTCAAGTCAGTGTGATTACTAGTCCATTTGAATATTTGAGAAATGTGACAATACCAATCAAAGTGATGGCCTTCCTCTTAGCTATCCAAAAATGTATCAAAAACATGGAGTTACAACTATACTCTCAAAATCATGTTTACTTATATATATATTTTTAATGCAGTAAGGAGAAACTATCTTTTTGTTAACTATTCTGTTTAATTTTGGTATCACAATTTTTAAAAATAGCAAAACAAAACCTTTTACCAATCTAGCAGCTCTTATCTGATGTTTTTTTCTCACCCATTTCAGACATAAGCTTTCCTAAAATAAGCCATATACTTTTTTCACTTTCTGCACATATTTGAGAAACATAATTCTTATATGTTTTTAAGTAAAATTTTTCTTTAAAATATTTCACTTCAAAGTGGTAAGAAAATTCAGTTGATTTTACCTTCCTTTGTTTTGGGGAATGATGCAATTATCCTGATTTTTATAATAATGTACTATACAATTAAGAATACAATATTTTCTTAACAACCACATAATACTATTTGAGGCTTGGTTTAGAAATTTTAGAATTGCAGTTTCATTTGTGAAGAACTGCATTCTCAGGTTTTCTTTACATTCTTAAAATTTTTGAGAAACACCACCAAAAAGCTTTTATTTAGGAGTATTTTATCTGCTCCTTACAGGATAAACTGAGCACTTCTATTCTCATCATCATTTTAATAATTCAAATTTCTATATAACATCTTTCCAACTCCTCTCACCTCTAATTGGAGTGCTACAAGGTCAAGTACTAAATTTCTTTCCAAACTCTGCTGCTTTACAAAAAGATATTGGACTTCCGGTTTACTACATTCCTGATCTACAATTCTTTCTTGTTTCAATTACATACAAGATACTCTCATCTTTCCAGTTTCTTTTTATGTGTTGTTTTCCCCAAATAAATTTTAAGCTCTTTAAGGGTAGGCATTGCTTTTCTTTTATTTTTTTATATCTCTAGAATTCAGAACAGTGCTTTGGCACATATTAAGTACTTAATAAATGTTTATTGAATTTAATTAGATTATATTATGTCCTAGGAATGACTTTAACTTGTAAGTCCAAGTTGTAGTCTGCCACTACAACTGGGATCATCTCCATCATGCTGATCTATGTTCTGCCACTGGACTCAGCTGACCCTAGAGGAGACAGTGAAGCTGATGACTTTGTACAACCCTACATCATTTAAATCCAATTTACTTACAACTGAAGACATCATCCTCCTGAAGTCATTGGTCCTCTTCAAGAACAAAAAGCAAACAAAAATAATTTATCCTATTATATTTCAAAATTCATGTAAACATGTAATATATATGATATATGTTACAGTATCACTGTTGCCTTGTTCCCAGTCTTTTTTGTAGAGTTGAGATAGAAACAAAAGAGAAGCCATCATTTTAATTTTTATATTTTATATTAGCTAAGTAGAATAGCAGATAAAGTGTTGGATTTGCAGTCAAAAAGACTTGAGTTCAACTACTGTCTCAGATACAAAAATAGGAAAGTTAATTAACTTCTCCCAGTCTAAGTTTCTTTATTTGTAAAGCAAAAGATATAAGTAATTGTGAAGATCAAATGAGATTAGCTATATAAAATATTTTGAATGTCTTAAAGCATTATGTAAATGGTTAACTTTTATTGGTTTATATTTAATATTATGGACACTATTGTTTATATAAATAAAATACTTTTGACTTCTTATGGAATTGGATTAAATTTATATTACAATGATGATGATGATGAGAGAATATTGTCTATAGAGTTGTAGAGATAAATTAGAAATTTGACCCATCATAACAGCTGATTGCTGAAGAATCATTGTATCTTCATAAGTATGATTTAATTTAGTTATTCAGATGTCTGGGATAAATAGACTTGCCTTTTGAAGCAACTTATTTATATCTTTCAAAGAGCTTCTACTTAATTCCTTGGGGTTTTATGCCTTTTCTTGAGAGGCCAAAGTTTCAAAGAGTCTGAAGTTTTTGTTCTTTAAGTAATTCTACTAGTCTCCATGTGTGGCCAAGGCTATCTGTCACATAGTTTGTTATCTTAAGCCAATTCATTTATTTGCTGTCATCTAAGCTATTCATAAAACATAGACTTGGCTCAGAGTCTTACAATCCATTGGCATTGTACTGTAAGAACTTTAAACATCTGGTGAATGAGGAAAATTGGGGATTGGATCGCATGGATTCCAAAGGTCCTTCCCAGTTCTAAAATTCCAATGATTCTGTCATATTTTAAACCAGAAATAGACTCAGATGTCTAAAAGTTCTTAAGAAATTTTTGTTCATTTCCTTAAGAGACATCCTTTCAGATCTGGAACACTGATTCGAAACACTATCACAATAATTTTATAAAAAAAAAAAAATTATTCTGTAGTTTAACTCTGCAAAGCCAAAAAGATGAACTTTAAAAAGTGAATTCTGAAGTCCTACCAGCCTCTTTTTGGGACATAAACATAATGCTGATACCTAAACTAGGAAGAGAAAAAAGAAAAATTATACACCAATTTCCCTAATGAATATCAACATAAAATTTTGAATAAATTAGTGCAAAATTATTACAGCAATATATTTCATGGATTATCTATTATGACCAGGTGGGATTTATAATAGGAATATGGAGTTAATTCAATATCAGGAAAACTATCAACATAAGTGATCATTTCAATAACAAAACCAACAGAAATCATAGGATTTATCTCAATTGATGCCAAAAAAGTGTAGTGATAAAATACATCTATTCCTGTTAAAAACACCAAAAAAGCGTAGTAATAAAGATTGCATTCCTTAAAATTATAAGTAGTATATATCTAAAACCTTCAGCAAATATTTTCTACAATGGGTATAAGCTAGAAACCTTTCCAGTATGATCAGGAGAAGCATAGATGTCCATTGTTACCACTATTATTCAAAACAGTGCAATTCAATACCAGAATGTTAGTTAGCTTATAAAATAAGAGAATAAAAAGAAATTAAAGGTATTAGAAAAAGCCATGAGGAAACAAAACTACCACCTTTTGCAGATGATATGATAACATACTTAGAGAACCCAAGAATATCACTAAAATTTTCTTGAAATAATTAACACATTTAGCAAAGTTGCAGGATATAAGATAACCCATCATCAGCATATCTTTATATGACTAAGAAAGCCCAATGTCAAGAGATAGAGAAATTCCATTTAATATAACTGTAAACAATTTAATCCATTTAGGAGTCTACTTGTCAAAACAAAACAAGGAACTATAGCAAGCCCATTACAAAACACTTTTTCTCATAAATAAAATCTGTTCACAGCAATTGATAAATTATCAATTTTTTCATAAGTGGACTGGGACAATATCATAAAATTACAATTTTACCTATGGTTATTCACTTATTCAGTACCATACCAATGAAACTACAAAAAATTTGAGAGATACTAGAAAAAAAGGCAATAAAATTCATGTGGAAGAACAACAAGTCAAAAATATCAAGAAAAATGATGAAAATAAAAATACAAAGGAAAGTAGACTAGCAATAACAGATCTCCAACTATATTACAAAGCAATAATCATCAAAATTATCTAATACTATATAAGAAATAGAGTAATGGATCAGTGGGATAGATTGGGTACACAACACATGGCAGACAACAACCATAGTAACCTAGTGTTTAATAAACTCAAAGACTTCAGCCTGTAGAGTAACAATTGACTATTTGAGAAAAACTGGAAAATAATAGGGCACAAACTAGGTATAGACCAACATCTCGCACTATATATAAAAATAAAGTCAAAGTGGGTTTATGATTTAGAAATTTAGGGTGACATTATAAGGAAATCAGAAAAACAAGGAATTGTCTACCTGTCAGGTATAAGTGGGAAAGAAAAAATCATTACAAAGAAGAGATAAAGAGCATTATAAAATAGAATAAATTTGATTATATTAATTTAAATAGCTTTTGGAAACACAAAATCCATGCAACCACGATTAGAAGGATTGTAGTTCCTTATTAAAGCTTCATTTCTGAAAAATGTAGAGGAATGAGTTTATATATTTCTACATATTATCTACATAAGAATATAAGCCATTCTCCAATTGATAAATGGACAAAAGATATGAACAGACAGTTTTCAGATGAAATCAAAGCTATCTATAGAAAATAAAGAAGTGCTTTAAATCACTTTTGATTAGAGAAATGTAAATTAAAACAACTAAGTTATCACATCATACTTATCAATTTGGCTAAGATGAGAGAAAAAGAAAATGATAAATGTTGTAAAAATATGGGAAAGTTGTGACACTAATGCACTATTGTGAACTGATTCTTTCATTCTGGAGACCAATTTGGAAGTCCAAAAGACAACCAAACTGTGACCCTTTAATCCAGTAATAACACTATGTCACAAAAAGGTTATAAAAAATAAAAAGGATGTGCAAAATATATTTATAGTAGCTCTTTTCATGATGACAAAATATAGAAAATTGGGAAGTTTCCTATGAATTGAGGAATGGTTGAATAAGTCATGTATAAATGTAATGGAGTGAAATAAAAAATGATGAACAGATTTCAGAAAAAAAAAAAAAAAACTTGTACAAACTGAAGCAAAGTGAAATGAGAAGAACCATGCAAATACTATACCTGTACAGCATTAATAACATTGAGTGATGATTAACTATGAATGACTCAGCTCTTATCAATCCAATGATCCAAGACAAGTTCCAAGGACTCATGAAGGAAAATGCTATTTACATTCAAATAAAGAACTGATGAGCTCTGCATCAGATCAAAACTCTTTTTTTTTTTTTATGTTTTTTTGAGCTGTTTCTTCTTTCACAATTGTGAATAATTTGGAAATAAGTTTTATATAAGAGTACATATTTAGCACACAGCAAATTGCTCACTATTTTAAAAAAAAAAGGGCAGGGGAGAGAGAAAGAGAGAGAAATTTGGAATTCAGAGTCTTGTAAACTGAGTACTAAAATTTGTACTGAGATGCAATTGGAAAAATACTATTTAAGAAAAAGTGAATTCATTTCATGCGTGCAGAGAACTCAGGGATACCAATAGTTGCAGATGCAAGTTTTGATTAGATCTCTAGATACTAAAAATATGTAATTGAAGTCATCTGCATGTTCAATTCCCTAAATTCACATCCTTTAGATGGGCACTTTGGTCATGGAATTCATGAAGCTATTCCTCCTACCTAAATTTATAACTTCTCATTACCATTTCAACCTGGTATGAAGGCTCTAGGGTTTGATGTACCAGTAGTAATGAAACATGTCAAGAACTTTGGGAATATATTGTGAATCAGCATATGCAAAATGAGATTCCTTCTCTGAATCTTATATATGGTCTTTTAAGCATAAATGGAATCTTACAGAATACATAGTAATGTAGATTGTACAAGATGTTCGATTTTTTGACAGGAAAGATAAATGTGTAGTAAACTACACCTAAAAACAGTTCTATAACCAAAAACAAAGATTTATGAGCTTGACTTGAACTCATTAAAATGTTTTCTTTCATCATCATCTTGTGGTCACATCTATAATTTTTCATATCCCTGCTGTAATAAATAGGGAAATGTTGTTTAGAAATATGACTACAAAGATATTCATTATCAATTTACTGTATTCATTTAATTTACATTACAAATAAATTTAACACTGTGTTGTATTTGATAATTGGCCTACTTTATCTGATTTTTGGATATATTCAATATGTGTTCCTGCTTTTGTCACATTTATCATCTTATTTTCCTTACCCCATTTTCCCCACTCATAGGTAAATACTGTTCTGGACTCAGGAAGCCCTGTGTTAAAAATCAGTTTAAGACAATTACAAGGTGTAGGATCCTGAACCAATCACTTAATCTCTGTATTGTAGTTTTCTCAACTGCAAAATGAAAATAGCTCCTACCACCCAAAGTTGTTGTCAAGTGCTCAGAACACTTACCTACATATAATAGGTACTTAATAAATGCTTGGTTTTTTTTTTTTTCCCTTCCACCATTCCTACAAAGATTCCCCCAGATACCCACTGTTTCTTTGATTATAGGTGTGTTTGAGGAAGTCAATAAATTCTGCTTTAAAACCTCTAAATCTTAAATACCTATGAGGCATGAATTTTAAGATGTCCAAAAGGCAGTTAGTGATGTGGAACTGGAGCTATGTGGAGGCAATATGTAGTTCTGGACATCATAATCATTGATGTGTTCATTGAATTAATTAATGCTTATGAAATTAAAAGTGATTTTTAAAAAATGATATTCCTGGAGTTTCTTGAGAGGCCATGATAGATTAGTTAGCTTCACTTAGACAAATAGCCAACCAAGGAAAAGGAGGAGAAGTGAGGCACATAGAAAAAAAAAGTTGATATGACAAAACAAAAAGAGTAGAGAATGTTAGAAATGAACAATCTTAAAACCTAGAGAGTGGTCAAGTAGGCTTAGGATTGGTTAGAAATTCATTAGATTTGAAAACTTTAAAATCATTGGAAACTGAGCAGAGCAGTTTCAGTTGAATGAGGAATCTAGAAACCAAATGGGACAGGATTTAGAAACAAATATAATGGGAAGAAAAGTAGATTGAATGTCCAAGGAGTTTAGTCGAGAAGTTGAGAAGAAATATATGAGATGTTTGGATTGAGAGATTCTGTTTTGTTTTGTTTTTTATGTTTTTAAGTTTGGAAGACATGGGATGTTTATAAGCAGAAGGAAAGGAGTTCTTTTCCCTATAAAATAAAATAAGCATAAATAATAATAATAAATAAAATAAATAATAAATAAAAATAAATAAAAAATAATAATAAAATAAGCATATTTTACTTCTCACTTTAGAAAGTTTTAGTGGAGAAGCTGCTGTTCAAAACTCATCATGAATACATAAATGAGTTTTTGAAAAACCTTAAAAAACTATTGTCTGTATTATCTCTCAGTTTTCTAACTTCATCTTCTTTCTAATTTCTAACTTCTTGTTTACATAGGACCAAAAACTTAGATATAGAGAGAGATGAGAGAGAGAGAGACAGAGACAGAGACAGAGAGACAGAGAGAGACAAAGAGAGAGAGATGAATATTTAAAGAAATTAAGATATATTTATATAGAGTCTCTGCACATGTATCTGTGTGAACATATATGTGTGTATGTAAAAGAAATATATAGACATGTATATATTGTATATGTGTGTGTGTATTTCTATTTGTCTTTTGTGAATATTTTTTCAGAAAAGTATAGAAGACTGACAAGATTGCACATGATGACAGTTGAGAATGCCTTTTTCCAGCCAAAAACAGCTATTGTGGGCTTTAAAGAAAGCAAACAGAACCCAATAGTGACTGCTTCAGAAATGGTAAACAAAATGAAGATTCTTTTTATGGCTATGGAGCGTGAAAAAAAAAAAAAGTTACTATCAAAAATAAAATTCTGAAAGTAAGTCTAAAATGTTCCATTTCCACAAAATTCATTAGAGAGTTGTCAAAAGATATGCTCTTCTCTTAAGACTCATTACAATCTCACCACAAAAAGCTAAAAATGATACAAATCAAAATGTTTCCTTATTCATATGAGGACAATTATTCCCTTGGTTTTTATTAATTTACACAAACCAATAAATACACACACATATAGTATATAATTAAGTCATCTTTCTCTTTCTCTCTGATTTCAAAAATAATTTCAAGACCAATAATAAAACCTGATGTGTATGAATAGGAATGACAATTTCAAATGTATAAAATCATTTTTTAATCATAGCTTTTTATTTAAAAGATATATGCATGGGTAATTTTATAGCATTGACAATTGCCAAACCTTTTGTTACATTTTTCCCCTCCTTCCCTGCACCCCCTCACCCAGATGGCAGGTTGATCAATACATGTTAAATATGTTAAAATATAAATTAAATACAAAATAAGTATACATGTCCACATAGTTATTTTATTGTACAAAAAGAATCGGACTCTGCAAAAGTGTACAATTATCCTGTGAAGGAAATCAAAAATGCAGGCAGACAAAAATAGAGGGATTGGGAATTCTATCTAATGGTTCCTAGTCATCTCCCAGAGTTCTTTCGCTGGGCTTAGCTGGTTCAATTCATTCCTGCTCCATTGGAACTAATTTAGTTCATCTCATTGCTGAAGATGGCCAGGTCCATCAGAATTGATCATAATATAGTATCAGTGTTGAAGTATATAATGATCTCCTGGTCCTGCTCATTTCACTCAGCATCAGTCCATGTAAGTTTCTCCAGGACTTTCTAAAATCATTCTGTTGGTCATATCTTAAAGAACGATAATATTCCATAATATTCTTATACCACAATTTATTCAGCCATTGCCCAGTTGATGGGCATACACTCAGTTCCAGTTTCTGGCCACTACAAAGAGACCTGCCACAAACATTCTTGCACATACAAGTCTTTTTCCCTTCTTTAAGATCTCTTTGGGATATAAGCCCAGTAGTAAACGCTGCTGGATCAAAGGATATGTACAGTTTGATAACTTTTTGAGCATAGTTCCAAATTGTTCTCCAGAATGGCTGGATGTATTCACAATTCCACTAACAATGTATTAGTGTCTCTGTTTTTCCACATGCCCTACAATTCCACATTATCTTTTCCTGTCATTCTAGTCAATTTGACAGGTATGTAGTGTATCTCAGAGTTGTCTTAATTTGCATTTCTCTGATAAATAACGACTTGGAGCGTCTTTTCATATGAGTAGAAATAGTTTCAATTTCTTCAGCTGAGAATTGTCTGTTCATATCCCTTGACCGTTTTTCAATTGGAGAATGGCTTGATTTCTTATAAATTAGAGTCAATTCTCTATATATTTTGGAAATGAGGCCTTTATCAGAACCTTTAATTGTGAAGATGCTTTCCCAGTTTATTGCATCCCTTCTAATCTTGTCTACATTAGTTTTGTTTGTACAAAAATTTTCAATTTGATATAATCAAAATTTCTTTTTTGTGATAAGTAATAATCTCTAGTTCTTCTTTAGTCATAAATTCCTTCCTCTTCTACAGGTCTGAGAGGTAAACTATCCTATGTTTCTCTAATTTATTTATAATCTCATTCTTTATGTCTAGGTCATGAAACCATTTGGACCTTATCTTGTTGTACAGTGTTAAGGGTGGGTCAATGCCTAGTTTCTCCCATACTAGTTTCCAATTTTCTCAGCAATTTTTGTTAAACAGTGAGTTCTAATCCCAAAAGCTGGGGTCTTTGGGTTTGTCAAACATTAGATATGAAAGTTATTGATAGGTTTGTCCTTTGAACCCAACCGATTCCATTGATCAACTAGTCTATTTCTTAGCCAATACCAAATGGTTTGATAACGGCTGCTTTATAATATAATTTTAGATCTGGTACGGCTAGGCCACCTTCATTTGATTTTTTAAATTAATTCTTTTGAAATTCTTGACCTTTTGTTTTTCCATATAAACTTTGTAGTTATTTTTTTCTAGGTCATTAAAAAGTTTTTTTTGGGAGTCTGATCGGTATAGTGCTAAATAAATAGATTAGTTTAGGTTATACTGTTATCTTTATTGTATTTGCTCGCCCTATCCAAGAGCATTTAATATTTTTCCAATTGGTTAGATCAGACTTAATTTGTATGGAAAAAATTTTGTAGTTTTGCTCATAAAGTTTCTGATTTTTCCCTTGGCAGATAGATATCTAAATATTTTATACTATCAGTAGTTAATATAAATGGAATTTCTCTTTGTAACTCTGACTGTTGGACTTTGTTAGTGATATATAGGAATGCTGATGACTTATGTGGGTTTATTTTGTATCCTGCAACTTTGCTAAAGGCGTGAGTTATTTCTAATTTCTATTTCTAATAACTTTTTAGTAGAATCTCTGGGGTTCTCTAAGTATACCATCATATCATCAGCAAAGAATGATAATTTGGTTCCCTCATTACTTACTCTAATTCCTTTAATCTCTTTCTCAACTACTTTCTTGCTTATAGAAACTAGCATTTCTAACACAATATTGACTAGTAATGGTGATAGTGGGCAACTTTGTTTCCCTCCTGATCTTATTGGGAATGGTTGCAGTTTGTCCCCATTACATATGATGCTTACTGTTAGTTTTAAATAGATGTTACTGATTATTTTAAAGAAAAGTCCATTTATTCCTATACTCTCAAGTGTTTTTAATAGGAATGGATGTTGGATTTTATCAAATGCTTTTTCTGCATCTATTGAGATGATCATATGTTTTTTGTTAATTTGGTTATTAATATGGCCAATTATACAGATAGTTTTCCTATTATTGAACCAGTCCTGCATTCCTGGCATAAATCGTACTTGATCATGGTGTATTATCTTGGGGATGATTTTCTGTAGTCTTTTTGCTAATATCTTATTTAAGATTTTAGCATCAATATTCATTAGGGAGTTTGGACTGTAATGTTCTTTCTCTGTTTTCAACCTACCTGGTTTAAGTATCAGTATCATGTCTGTGTCATAAAAGGAATTTGCTAGGACTCCTTCATTCCCTATTTCTTCAAATGGTTTATATAGCATTAGGGCTAATTATTCTTTAAATGTTTGGTAGAATTCACATGTAAATTCATCTAGTCCTGGGGATTTTTTCTTAGAGAGTTGATTAATAACTTCTTCTATTTCTTTTTCTGAAATGGGACTATTCAAGTAATTTACTTCTTTCTCTGTTAATCTGGGAAGCCTATATTTTTGGAGGTACACATCCATTTCACTTAGGTTATCAAATTTATTGGCATAAAGTTGGGCAAAGTAACTCTTTATTATTTCTCTAATTTCCTCTTCATTGGTGGAAAGTTCTCCCTTTTCATTTTTAAGACTAACAATTTGACTTTCCTCTCTTCTTTTTCAAATCAGATTTACCAAAGGCTTATCTATTTTATTGTTTTTTTTCATAAAATCAACTCTTAGTTTTATTTATTAGTTGAATAGGTTTTTTTTTAATTTCAATATTAGTAGTTTCTTTTTTTTTAATTTTAGAATTTCAAGTTTAGTATTTGATTAGGGGTTTTTAATTTGGTCTTTTTCTAGCTTTTTAAGTTGCAAGCCCAATTCATTGATCTTCTCTTTCTCTATTTTATTCAGATAAGCCTCTAAGGATATAAATTTCCCCTTATTACCACTTTGGCTGCATCCCACAAATTTTGGTATGATGTCTCATCATTGTCATTATCTTGAGTGAAGTTATTAATTGTGTCTGTAATTTGCTGTTTCATTCAATCATTCTTTAAGATGAAATTATTTAGTTTCCAATTACTTTTGGGTCTATTTACCCCTAACTATTTGTTGAATGCAGTTTTTATTGTATTGTGATTTGTAAAGAAAGCTTCTACTGTTTCTGCCTTTCTGCATTTAATTGTGAGGTCTTTATGTCCTAATATGTGATCAATTTTTGTATAGGTTCCATGAACTGCTGAATAGAAAGTATATTCCTTTCTGTCTCCATTCAGTTTTCTCCAAAGATCTGTCATAACTAATTTTTCTAATATCCTATTTACCTCTTTAATTTCTTTCTTATTTGTTTTGTGGGTTGATTTATCTAATTCTGAGAGTGCAAGGTTGAGATTTCTCACTATTACAGGTATGTTGTCTATTTCTTCTTGTAACTCTCTTAACTTCTCCTTTAGGAAGTTAGATGCTATACCACTTGGTGCATATATTTTTGTATTGATTTTGCTTCACTATCTATGCTACCCTTTAGCAAGATATAGTTTCCTTCCTTATAAGATCAATTTTTGCATTTGCTTGATTCTGAGATAAGGATGGCTACCCCTGCTTTTTTTACTTTACCTGAAGCATAATAGATTCTGCTCCAGTCTTTTACCTTTACTCTGTATGTATCTCCCTGTTTTAAATGTGTTTCCTGTAAACAACATATTGTAGGGTTCTGACTTTTGATCCAGTCTGCTATCAGTCTCCTCTTTATGGGAGAGTTCATCCCATTCACAGTTACAGTTAAACTTCCTAATTCTGTATTTCCTGCCATCTTATTATCCCCAGATTATACTTTTTTTTTACTGCTCCCCCAACCCTCTTTCCCAACTTTAAACTTATGTGATCCACTTGTATCATGCCAGTCACCTTCTTTAGGATCCCTCCTTCCCCGCTCTGAATCTCTTCCCCTTTCTTGTACCCTTCCCTTATTACTATTTTCCTTTTCCCTTTTCCTTTCCCCCTTTTTAATGAGGTGTGAGATGATTTTCTGTAAAACAAGTATGTCAATTATTTTTTCTTTGAGCCAACTCTGATGAGAGTAAGATTCACACAATGTTCCTCCCCCTCTCTAAATTCCCTTAGATTTTCCTTTGACTCTTCATGGGATTACAGTTTCCCTCTTTTTATCCCCCCTTTCCCCCTTTTCTGACACTATCCCCTTTCCATTTCTACTTCCATTTTTGATGTTATATCAGTAAAATCATATTATACATGTAGTCTTTGTATACCCACAACAGAAATACAGTTCTCAAGAGTTCCTTTTATCTTTTTCTGCTTCTCTTGAATCTTAAGTTTGGAGATCAAAATTTTTGTTTAGTTCTGTTTTTTTCCTTAGAAACAAAAGGAATTCACCTATTTCATTAAATGTCCATCCTCTTTCCTGGAAGAAAAAGTTCAGCTTTATTCTTGGCTGCATTCCAAGTTCTTTTGCCTTTTGGAATATCAGATTCCAGGCCCTTCATTCCTGTAATGTGGAGGCAGCCAGATCTTGTGTGATCCTTATTATGGCTCCTTGACATTTGAATGGTTTTTTTTCTGGATGCTTGTAATATTTTTTCCTTAATCTGATAGTTCTGAAATGTGGCCACAATATTTATTGGAGTTTTTATTTTAGGGCCTTTTTCAGAAGGTGTTTGATGAATTCTTTCAATGCCTATTTTACCTTCTGATTCTATTACATCTGGACTCTTTGATGGTTTCCTGTAAAATAGTATCTAGGCTCTTTTTTTCATCATAATTTTCAAAAAGTCCAATAATCTTCTGATTATCTTTCCTAGATCTATTTTCCAGGTCTGTCATTTTTCCAAGTAGATATTTGATGCTTTTCTCTATTTTTCATTTTTTTGGTCTTGCTTGACTGATTCTTGATGTCTTAATGAAGCATTGATTTCTATTTGTTCAGTTCTGATTTTTAATGGGTTATTTTCTTCATTAACTTTTTTTTACTTCTTTTTGTATATGTCCAATTGAGTTTTTAAATGAATTGTTTTGCTCTATGGAATTTTTTTCCATTTCGCTATTTTTTTAATGAATTATTTTCTTTTTCCAATTCACAAATCCTACTTTCTTGCAAATTCTTTATCTTTTCCAATTCACAAATCCTACTTTCTTGGGAATTCTTTATCTGTTCCAATTCACAAATCCTACTCTATTGGGAATTCTTTATCGTCTAATTTCCTGGGATTTTTTTTTTACCTTTTCCAATTCACAAATTCTATTTCCCTGCACTTCCTGATTTTTTTTTTACCCTTTCCAATTCATATTTCAGGAAGTTGTTACTTTCTTGCATAGCTTCTCTTTCCTTTCCCCATTTTTCTTCTAACTCTCTTTTGAGGCTTTTAATGGTCTCTTCTAGGAGAGCATTCTGTGATGGGGTCCAGGTAATATTCCCCTTTTGGGTATTGTCTGGAGACTATTTGATATTAGTTTCCTTGGGGTTGCAAACCTGCTCTTTTTATTCTTTTGATTTTTTTTGCTCATTTTTTTTTTAAAGCCTTTAGGGTCTGCTTCAGGGAAACGAGGTTACCAGCTTCCTCTGAAAAGCAGGGAAAGGTATAAACGGGCTACAAGAAGCAGCAAGGTATGGGAGTGCTCTGGGAAATAATTCCCTCCCCCCTCAACCAGAAATGATTCAGCATGGCAGAGCTACAGAAGTGCCCAGTGGAGAACCCTGTTGTGTGGCTTAGTGAGTGCTTTAAGGCTAGAGACTAAGAAGTGAAAGTGTCACTACCCCAGGCCAAAGCCCACTGTGGGGCTGTGGATATTAGCAGCTGAGCAGCAAATAGCCCAGCACAGACCGGAAGTGTCTCTACCCCAGAAGCAAGTCAAGCTGTGGAAGGACTATTGCCCCAGGCTGAGCCCCACACTGTGCAGATTAGAGGCTGCACTGGGCTGTTCTCCCCTGATGTGCAGGTTCGTAACTGCCCCAAGGAAAAGCCCCATACTGTGGGTTGGATTGCACAGTTGTGCTGTGATCTGTGCTGAGTCACTTCCAGTTTTGAGTGAGTATAGCCAAATCCTATTAGGTTCTGGTTTTTTTTAGAGTGGCCATGATTTCTCTGCTGCTCTACTGTTTTGCAAGCAGAGCAGAGCAATCAGTCTATGCCAGTGTCATCTCTGTAATTTTTCTAGCCACAGAGACCACTCCCTCCTGATCTGCACAATATCCTAGCCTCTAATTCTCTATCCCTGCCTGCACTGGTCTGTTCCTACCACTCAGGACAAACCTTTTCTGATGAAATTCCAGATTATCTTCATCTAGTAAGTTGTTGTACTTCTATTCTTCATAGGTTTTACCAGTCAAGCACTATTTTTGAGGCTGAATTTAATAACTGGTTATGAGGGTATGAGAGAGCTTAGAAAGTCACATGTGCCTTCTCTGCCATCTTGCCTCTGCCACATAATATTGTGTATAGAATAATTTTGAAACATTTAATCAGATGTTGATTTCAAAGGTTATGTTATATGATTGAGAGAAATTTTAAGTTAAATTAAGAATTACTTGAGTTCCTTCAATTCCCTTTAATGGGTTATATGATAATGAATAAGAGAGTCACATGTTGAACATAAATGGCTTTAGCTACAGAGAGGACTAGGTCACTACAAAAAAAAGCAATTTTAATCTTGCAATTATCAAAGCAGTAGCAGTAGTTGCAGTAGAGATAGTGGTGATGGTGATAGTAGTTATGATAGCATAGTAGCTAGTGGAGATAGTTATAGAGCTAATTTTGAAGATAATTGAGATGTATCAGTAAAAGTAGTGATGTTGGTGTTGGTATTGGATGCAGTGATAGTGATACTGGTATCCCAACTTTGAAAATTGCCTTCTAATTAAGTGACATTGGGGAAGTGGACTTCAATAAACACATTTGTAAGATAAAATCATTGAGATGTCTTCTATTATCCCATGAAATTCATAATTACAAGCATATATTTTTAAAAAGAAGTTGTTAACAAGATGACCACATCAGGTCTCTTTGTAGTGGCCAGAAACTGGAAACTGAGTGGATGCCCATCAATTGGAGAACAGCTGAAAAAATTGTGGTATATGAATATTATGGAATATTATTGTTCGGTAAGAAATAACCAGCAGGATGATTTTGGAAAGGCCTGGAGAGACTTACATGAACGGATGCTAAGTGAAATCAGTAGGACCAGGAGATCATTATATACTTCAACAACAATATTATATGATGACCAATTCTGATAGACCTGGCCATCTCCAGCAATGAGATGAACCAAATCAGTCCCATAGAGCAGTACTGAAGTAAGAACTCTGGGAGATGACTATGAACCATTACATAGAATTCCCAATCCCTATATTTTTGTCCACCTGCATTTTTGATTTCCTTCACAGACTAATAGTATACTATTTAAAAATCCAATTCTTTTTGTACAGCAAAATAACTGTTTGGACATGAATACTTGTATTTAATTTGTACTTTGCTATATTTGAAATGTATTGATCAACCTACCATCAATGAGAAGGGATAGGGGGAAGGAAGGGAAAAATTGGAACAAAAGGTTTGGAGGTTGTCAATGCTGTAAAATTACCCATGCATATAACTTGTAAATAAAAAGCTATTTAAAAAAAAAATTATTTTAAAAGGAAAAAAATAAAAATAGCTGTCCATCTCCAGTGAAAGAATAGATGAACTCTGAAAAAAAAAAAAAAACAAGATGACCACATGTTTATTAGTTTGTGTCTAAATTCTAAAAATTATTTGTTAAAATATATATATTAGAACTTTTCAGGAGATGGAATCAAGATGGCAGAGAGGACACACTTTTTTTTTTTTGACCTCTTTCCACAACTATTAGACTAAAATTAGTTCTGGATTGACAGAATCCACAAATATTAGGAGTGTAACAAATTTCCAGCAGAAGATAAATTTGAAGATCTCCAGAAAAGGTTTGGTTCAATCTGGCACAAAGAGAGGCAGCCAAGCACAATCAGGGTAAGCACAGACACCTAATGCAGGCAGCACACAGTCCTGGGAGAGGTGTGGGATCCATATGCCAGAGAATCTACAGAAAGGAATCTTCAGCTGTGTTGGCTACTCTGCCCTGGCTGCAAGCCAGTAGATCAGCTGAGCAATTATAAAACATCCAACACAAACACAAAAGCCAAAGAATGAAACAGAATTTCACAAGACCTAACCACACCCACCCATCACCAGAAATCAGTCAGCATTGATTCAGTACAGCTGCTGCTGCTGCTTCTTGAAGAGAAAGCTTGGGCAATCTTTCTTGCCCCAAAAGGAGATCTCAACTTTTTTGAAAAATGAGTAAAAAGGCAAAAAGAACTCTGACCATAGATAGTTTTTATGGTGAAAGAGAATAGATTTCAAATCCTGAGGAGACAGATTATCACCAGATGCAGCCCTAAAGGGTGATATAAATTGGTCCCCATCACACAAGGGGCTCCTAAAAAAATTAAAAACGATCTTAAAAGAGAGCTAGAAGGAAAATGGGGAAAGAAAATGAGAACATTGCAAGAGGGTTTGGAAAAGGAAACACAGAAATTATCTTTAAAAAATTCATTATAAAATAGACTTAGTGAAATGGAAAAAGCATATAACTCCTTAAAATAGATTTGACAAAATGAAAAAGAAATCAACTAAAATCCAGTGAAAGTTAAAAAACAGAAGTTGTGAAATGGGAAAAGAAAACAACCCCCTGAAAAACAAAAATTGTGAAAAGGAAAGAGGAAATAATTACTTAAAAAGCATAATCTGGGAAATGGAAAAAAAATGATAGAACAAAACAACTCATTTAAAAATTCAATTGGGGAATACAAAAGGAACTAACAAAATTAAATGAAGAAAATAATGCACTAAAAATCAGAACCAAACAAATGGAAATGAATGACTCAATAACACACCAAGAATCAGTCATGCAAACCCCAAAACAAAAGAAAATGTAAAATATCTACTTGGAAAAACAACTGACAGAGAAAATAGATCTAAGAGAGACAATCTAAGGATTATTGGACTTCCTGGAAACCACGAAGAAAAAAAGACCCCAGACATTATTTTTTTTTAGGAAATCATCAAAGAGTACTGCCCTGATATCTGAGAAAAAGAAAGTAAAATAGCCATTGAAAGAATTTACCAAACCCTCCTGAAAAACACCCTAAAATTAAAATTCCAAGAAATATCATTACTAAATTTCAGAACTATCAGACCAAGGAAAAATATTGCAAGCAGTCAGAAAGAAACAATTCATATACAGAGGAGCCACAATAAGGCCAAGGATCTAGCAACTTCCAACTTAAAGGACCAAAGGACCTGGAATCTGATATTCCAAAAAGCAAAAGAACTTGGAATACAGTCAAGAATAAATTACTCTGCTAAAATGAACATTTTCTATCAGAGAAGAGATGGATATTCAAGGAAACAGGTGAATTCCATTTATTTCTGATGACAACACCAGAGCTGAACAAAAAAATTGATATCCAAATATGAAATTCTAGAGAAGCATAAAAAGGTAAAAAGAAAAGAACTCTTGAGAACTGTATGCCTGTTGTGAGTATACAGAGATGTTAAAGGGCAGGTCAGTTCTCTGAGAGCCTCCACATTTGTGGATCATAGCATCTGAAGGAGTTGCAGGGCAACCTTTGCTAACACAGGTGTTTCAGACAGAGAATGAAATAAATTGTAGGCAGAGGGAAGAGGAGAAAGATCAGACAATACAATGTCTTCTCAGTCAGAAAGGTCAGAGAATAGCAACTACTTCTCAATCTCCTTGTATCATCCTCTCACATGAGGAGATCCATTCTGCACATTTGGGTTGAATTTCCAGCAGCCACTGTCATGAGGTTCCCATGTATTCTAGCAGCAATTATGTATTCCACCATATGGCACCCAACATGGGGCATAAGAAGCATAAGAATTACAAGAAGAATCAAAGCTATTCATGAGAAGGATCCTTCCAGAGTTCTTTGGTTAGCCATGGAGAAGGAAAGGAAGAAGAGCCCTGGTAAGACTTTTTTAGTCAGGGTAATTAAATGAGCCAACACATCAAAGGGTTGAGCCAGGAGACTGATGAGAGGTTTTCTCCATTTGAAAGTTTGCCTTGATCAACACTTGCTACAACCATCCTGAAGTGATAGTGCTGCTTGCATTTCTCAGTGTGCACACTATGCTGTGAGGGGAAGATAACAAAAAATAAAAAACAGGGAATTATTCAGAGACAGGTCAATTCTCTGAGATCCTCCACAGCTGTGGATTATAGCATCTGAAGGAGTTGCAGGGCAGCTTTTGCTGACACAGGTTCTGTGTACTGGAAATGAAGCAAAATGGAGGCAGAGGGAAGAGGAGAGAGGTCAGACCATGCAGCAGCCTCTCAGTCAGAGAGGTCAGAGAACAGCAACTGCCTCCCAATTTCCTTGTATCATTCTCTCACAAGAAGAGATCCATTCTGCAGGACTGGGTTGGATCTCCAGCAGCTACTGTCAGGTGGCTCCCATGTATTCCAAGAGCTCCTGTGTATCACAACAGATGTTAGATGTGGCTCAATGCCCAGTTTCCTTCATACTAGTTTCCAATTTTCCCAGCAGTTTTTATCAAATAGTGAGTTCTTATACCCAAATCTGGGATCTTTGGGTTTGTCAAATACTAGAGTACTATAATCATTGACCTATTTTGTCCTGTGAATCTAACCTGTTTCACTAATTAACTACTCTGTTTCTTAGCCAGTACCAAATGGTTTGGAAGACCACTGCTTTCTAATATAGTTTTAGATCTGGTAAAGCTAGGTCACCTTCATTTACATTTCTTTTCATTAATTTCCTCGAAATTCTTGACCTTTTGTTTTTCTAGATGAATTTTGTTACTTTTTTTTTTGGGGGGGGGTCAGTAAAATAATTTCTTGGAGTTTTGGTAGAGCACTAAATAAATAGATTTGTTTTAAGTAGAATCATCTTTATTATATTTGCTTGACCTATCCAAGAGCACTTGATATTTTTTCAATTGTTTAGATCTGACTTTATTTATTTGGAAAGTGTTTTGTAGTTTTGCTCATATAGTTCCTGAATTTCCCTTGCCAGAATATTTTATACTATTGACAGTTATTTTAAATGGAATTATCTTTGTATCTCTTGCTGTTGAATTTTGCTAGTGAAGTATAAAAATGCTGATAATTGATGTGTATTTATTTTGTATCCTGCAACTTTGATGAAGTTGTAGATTATTTCTTTCTTTTTTGTGGATTATTTCTAATAGCTTTTTAAGTTGATTCTCTAGGGTTCTCTAAGTATACCATCATATCATCTGCAAAAAGTGATTTTTTGATTTTCTCATTACCTACTCTAATTCTTTTAATCTCATTTTCTTCTCTTATTGCCAAAGCTAGCACTTCTAATTCAATATTGGATAGTAATAGTGACAGTAAGCTGTAATATCCAGACTAGCCCCCTGGAGGGCCTCAGGATCAGTCAAAATCGATATTAATCAAAGTTCTTGGGCTTTAGGGGGAGAAGTGAAGGAGGCAGGCAAGCTGCCACATAGCTTGCCAAAGATGTATCTTTGATTCTGGAGTCTGGCATCTCCAGCTTCTCTCCTCCTCATTCCACAGCCAAGTGCCTCTGACTTCTCTTCTCCAGTCCTCCATTCCTTGCCTATGATTACCTCACCACTAAACATTCAGCAAGAACCAATGGTGAGGAGAGCCATCACATCACCATCTCACCTAAATATATGTATATAGAGCCATTATCTTACATCAAATAGGTAATTAGCCTTATGTGTTCTGCTGTCTGATTCAAGCACACCTATTCAGAGTTTCAGCCCTC
This sequence comes from Antechinus flavipes, assembly GCF_016432865.1. NCBI lineage: Eukaryota > Metazoa > Chordata > Mammalia > Dasyuromorphia > Dasyuridae > Antechinus > Antechinus flavipes. Next base: position 605,025,945 of record NC_067398.1, read on the forward strand.
TACATCTACTGCTTTCTTTTGTTTTAGAACACAGGTGGTCACACCCTCCCTGACTTCTCAGGGAGGTGAGAACCCAAAAAGGAGGTAATCATGTCTTCCCTGACTTCTCAGGAAAAGAGAGGAAAAACACCAACTGAAGTGAGGAGTCAAGCCAGATATTGTTAATGGATTTCTGGGCTGAAGAGTCTTACTAGAAACAGATATACACAAATCCATCAGTATGGGAGTTATTACACAAGTACATAGCAATAAAGCATAGGCTAGTAGTGATGACTCTCCTCACAGCCCGTGCAGGCTCTATGTGGTGTAACGAACATGAATTGTACATGCAAGTAGTGATATAACAAACAATATGAACCAACATGGTATTGTAAAAGATTTCCAGAAGTCCAAGAAAGAGGGTATATAAATAACAATCACACATAACCTCCTTCAGCAACCAAGAGATAATTCAAAACCAATCTATTGTCCACTACTTTATGTTTCAGGGAATCCAATGATCTCTGCAAGTTTTTTGAAGTCCTGCAACAGTCTCATCATGTGTCAGGGAATCCAATGATTCCTGCAGATTTTGAAGTCCTGCAATAGTCTTATCATGTCTCAGGTAATCCAATGATTCCTGAGAGTTTTCAAGTCCTGCATCAGTCTCATTAACAATTTTTGACGTCCATAAGTCAATCGCCATAACTGCCATGCTCTTTCAGTGGTGGACATAATCAGCGACTGAACCACCCAATATTTCTTGGGTTCCTCTCCTTTGTTTCAAGAGTCTGCTCCATCTCTCTCCAATGGACAAGGCAAATATGGCTCATTGGTACCTATCTGATTCCTTCTCCATCTGTAGAGATGCAAACAAATCCTCTCCCCCAAGTAGTTAGCCTATCTGGTCCTTTCCATTCACTACTTTCTGGATCTCTCCACATCACTGTGCAATTATCTAAAGATAGTGGAGCTGCTCACACTGGACACTGCCCTTCTGATGGGTTATAAAACCTGTCTGCCGAAGCCAATGCATCTTTATCAAAAATCATGAAGTTAATTGTATAAAGAGCTAAATTTAGAAGTTCTTTAGGGTTACCTGTCACTCTCCCTTTCTTTTGTTTTTGGAGGAGTGTCTTGAAGTCTCTGTTTCTCCTCTCTACTATTGCCTGTCCTTGAGGATTAAAAGGTATGTCAGTGGTGTGTAAAATCTGATACTGTGCACAAAAGTGTGCAAAATGTTTAGAAGTATATGCAGGTCCATTATCTGTTTTTATTGCTTGTGGCACATTCATAATTGCAAAAGCTTGTATAAGGAATTCAGTGACCACTCAGGCTATCTCTTTTGCTGCTGGTATAAGGCAAAGTCCTTGGTCTTAGGGTGGAAAAGTGAAGGATGCAGAAGAGCCACCATGTGGCTGGTCAAAGATGGAGTCTGGACTCTGGAGTCTGGAGTCTGAAGTCTTCTCTGGATTTTACTATGCTCCTGGCTTCCTCTTTTGCAAATTGCGAGTGTAAAGCTCAAGCAGCATAGTAAAAGCCTGTACAGCTTGTCTTCCTTTCCACGCTCCTATTCTGCCTCCAGGGAAACCCTTCTGGTTTGAGACCAAATGAAATTTGGCAAATGGATGTGACCCATTAAAAATCTTTTGGTCGTCTGTCTTTTATCCACATTGTAGTAGACACCTTTTCAGGATTTACTTTTGCAACACCAGCAGCAAAAGAGACAGACCAAGTGGTTACTGAATTCCTCATACAAGCAATTCTTAATTTTTGATAAAGATGCACTGGCTTTGGCAGACAAGTTTTATAACCCACCAGAAGGGCAGTATCCAGTGTGAGCAGTGGTGAATGGAAGAGACCAAATAGATTAACTCCTCAGGGGAGAGGATTTGCTTGATAGAGTAACTAGTATTGCTACTAATTCATTATTTATTGTACCCTTTATAAAGATAGAACTGGATGAATACTTATAAAAATATTAATTGACCAAAATAACAGAGGAGGAAATAAATTATTTAAATAGTCCTATTTTAGTTTTTTTTAAAAATGAACAAGCTATTAATCTTTAAGAATAAAAATCTCTAGAGACAGATGGATTTCTAAGTGAATTCTATCAAATATTCAAAAGAACAATTAATTAATAGTAAAACTATTCTAGTAGGGCACTTCAACCTTCCCATCTCAGAAGCAGACCTATCTAACCACAAAATAAACAAGAAAAAAACTAGGGAGGTTGATAGCTTAATATCTAGAAAACCTAGATATGATAAACTATAGAGTACAGGCTAGTTCTTTGAAGGGCCTTGGGCTCAGCCAGAGTCAGGATAAATTTAAGTCCTTGGTCCTTGGGGGAGAAGAGGAGAAAGCCAAGCAGAATACTGGATTCTTGAGAAGAGAGCCACCAGCCTCTCTCCTCCTTGTCCTGCTCTAAAGTTACTCTCTAGCCCCTGTCTCATCCCGTCTTCAAATCCATGTCTACAATTATCTTAACACCAAACATTCAGTAAGCACCCAACAGTGAGAAGAGCCATTTATCCAAAACATATGCTAATAGAGTCATTGTCTCATATCAAATAGGTAATTAGCCTTAAGTGCTTGATTGTCAGATTCAAGAACACCCTTTTCAGAGTTTCAGCCCCCTACAATAAACCTCTGGAAAAAAAAAGTGAATAGAGACAGAAAGGAGTATACCTTTCTCTTGGCATTACATGGCATCTGCACAAAAATTTACCATTATTAGGTCATAAAAACCTGACAAATGCAAAAAGGCAAAAATAATAAATACTTCCTTTTCAGACCACAATGCAATAAAAATTATATCCAATGAAGGACTAAGGGAAAATAAACTAAAAACAAATTAGAAATTAAATAATCTAATTCTAAAGAATGAGTCCATCAAACAACAAATCACAGAAACAATCGATAATTTCATCCAACAAAATGACAATAATGTGACAACATATCAAAACCTATGGATGCAGCCAAAGGACTTCTTAGGAGAAATTTTATATCCCTCAATAGCTACCTAAATAAAATATAGAAAATGGAGATCCATGAATTAGGCATGCAACTAAAAAAGCTAGAAAAAAAAGTAAAGCTCCCAATTAAATATTAAATTACAAATCTTGAAATTCAAAGGAGACATTAATAAAATAGAAACTAAGAAAACTATTTAACTAATAAACAAAAGTAAAAGTTGGTTCTATGAAAAAAAAAAACTAACAAAATAGACAAACCTTTGGTTAATTTGATCAGAAATAGGAAAGAAAACAAAACAAAAACAAACAAACAAAAACAATTTACCAGCATCAAAAAAGAAAGGGGGTGAATTTACCACCAAGGAAAAAAAATAAAATAATAATTAGGCCATTTTGTCCAACTCTGTGGCAGCAAATCTGACAATCTAGCTGAAATGCGTGAATATTTGCAAAAAATATAAATTTCCCAGGTTAACAGAAGAGGACATAAAATCCTTAAATAGTCCCATTTTAAAAAAGAAATTGACCAAGTCATTAATGAACTCCTTAAGAAAAAACTCCCAGGGATAGATAGTTTCACTAGTGAATTCTATCAAACATTTAAAGAACAATGAATTCCAATTCTAAGTAAACTATTTGCAAAAATAGGTAAAGAGGTAGTACTGCCAAATTCCTTCTGTGTCACAAATATGGCATTGATATTGTTTTGGAGGGACCAAAACAGGGAAAGAAAATTAAGACCAATTACTCTACTAAATATTGAGGCAAATATTTTAAATAAAATATTAGCAAAGATATTACATCATTTTACCAGCAGGATAATACTCTATGACCAAGTGGGATTTATACCAGGAATGGTGGGCTGGTTTAATATCAGGAAAACTATCACCATAATTAACTATATCAAAAACAAAACCAACTGAAATCATATGATCATCTCAATGGATACAGAACAAGCTTTTGACAAAATACAGCACCTCTTCCCATGCAGAACAAACAAACAAACAAACAAACCAGAGAGCATGGGGATAAAAGGTGCTTTCCTTAAGATAATGAGCAGTATCTATCTAAAACCTACGGGAAGCATTATTTGTAATAGAGAAAAATTGGACACATTCTAAGTAAGATGAGGGGTGAAACAAAGATGCCTATTATTATCACTGTTATTCAGCATTGTACTAGAAATGTTCACTTTAGCAATAAGAAAAGAAAAAGGAATTAGAATAGGCAATTAGAAAAGAAAACTTTGACTCTTTGCAGATGATATGATGTTATACTTAGAGAATCCTGGAAGAGCATCAAAAAACCTACTAGAAATAATTTATAGCTTAAGTAAATTTGAAGAATATAAAATAAATCCACCCAAATCATCAGCATTTCTATATATTACTGACAGAGCTCATCACTAAAAGATAGAAAGAGAAATTCCACTTAAAATTACTGTAGACAAAATAAACTTTTGGGAGTCTACATGCCAACACAAATCCAAGAACTATATGAACACAATTACAAAATACTACTCACACAAATAAAATTATATCTAAACAACTGGAAAAATATCAATTTCTCATGGGTAGACTAAATTGATATAATAAAAATTTCAATTCTGCCTAAATTTGTCTATTTTTTTCAGTGTCATAACAATAAACCTGCCAAAACATTATTTTATAGAATTAGAAAAAATAATAACAAAATGCATCTGCAAGAACAAAGGATCAAGAATATCAAGGAAATTGATTTAAAAAATACAATGGGTGGTGGCTTAGCAAGTACCAAACCTAAAATCATTTTATAAAGCAGTAAACATTTATAAAGCAGCAAAATCATTTGTTACTGGCTAAGAAATACAGCTTCATAGCCTGAGTGCAATTTAGCATAGAACCTGTGGGAGTTGGATTTTGTTTGCAATTTGAGAATTCATGAATGTCTATTTGTTAGGATTTTGATTATCCATGAATATTAATGTTTCTGCATCTGTAATATTTACTGCATCTGATTTCAAAATATGCTAAAAGGCTTTATTTTATGTAATAAATTATTTACTGGCCCTTCTGTGCTTGGACTACAGAGGTAAAAAGGGAAATCAAACAGTCCTTGCCTTCAAGGAACTTACATTCTATAAAGAGACAATATGTATACATACAGATATATAAATAAGAGTTATTCTAAAGAATTCTAAATGTGATTTAATTTTATTACATAATAATATGGAATAATAGAACATTGTATAATATTTAAAGATTATGTGATTTGAATCTTTTATTGGTTATGCATCTTTTTGCTTATTTTAAATTTTTCATTTCTTTGCTGATAGTGATTTTTGGTTTTTATTTACTGTCTCTAAGAGATGGTTTCCAGAAAATACCCAACAGTAACAGATATAACCTATTTTTACAGCCTAAGCAGTACTGTAATTTTTTAAAAAGCATCTTGAATTAATTATTTTCTTCTTTTTTACCCCTTTGTCCATAGATATACGAGAAATAAACCACATAGTTGAGTTTCAGGAGATAAGATCTATTCAGTCATGTGCTGACATATAATATAGGGTCTCGAGTTGATGATTATTTTTTTCTATTACATGGAAAGTGATGTAATATCATGAGATATTTAACCTTGATATTCCAACTGAGAGGAAATAATAACAATTCCTATATAATACATTAAATTTTATAAAACCTTTACTACTTACAATAACCTGTGAAGTATTAACTAATAGTTTGATTTTTTCCTCAATTTATTTATGAAGGAACTGAAGCTCAGAAAAATTGTGTGACTTATAAAACATACACTAGTAGAAAGCCAAGTTTTTATCAGAGAATTCCTGATTGAAGTCAAGTCTAGTATTGGTTCTCTTTTGCCATAGTCACTTCAGAGTAAGAAAAGTTATTTTCTTTCTTTCTTTTTTGGAGTACCATCACTTTAAAAAAGAATTTCAAAGAACAATTATAAAAATTTTATAATAGATCTGAGATTTATTTGATAATGTGTCTATGCCTTCTAAGTTATTGAAACCATACCATTCAAAGAGAAGTTGGAGGTACTAGGGTTATTTAATCTTAAAAATAAATGGCAAACAGGGATAAGATTATGCAATCATCAAATATGTGAAAGATTGACTTTTTCAGAGGTGACGGTAACTGTTCTACTTAGTCTCAAAGGGAAAAACTAAGATTAATTGGTTGAAATATCAAGGAGGCATTTTAAATGTTAATGTAAGGAACATAAAATCCTAACAAGTTCAAAAGTGAAACAGATTGTCTCATAGTTAGTGAATTCCCTATAATCAGTCAATTTGAAATAAAAGCTGAATATCCATCCACTTGTTAGTCATTTTATAAAAAGCATTCTTACTCTGGCATTTGCTAGACTAGATGATCTCTAAGGGTATTCAAATTTAAGTTTAAAATTTTTTTGTATGTATTTTTCCAATGAATTAAAAAAAATCATTATTCTTAGCAGTAGTAGAATGCTTTTCCTACAGGTGAAGAAATGTATTCTTGTTTCTTTATGTGAGCAATTAAGAGTTGTCATATATTGAAAAATACATATGGGTACACATATAAAAATATATACATATATGACATTTCTATCTAGATACTTATCTATCTAGCTATATCTATAGATCTCTCTCTTTACATATATATGTTTAGCAAACCAAAAATCTATCCTCAAACTAGAAATCATGCTTTTGGAGATATTAAATCTTAGTCACTTTAGGGTAAAGGGATAGGTTGAAGAATTTAAATCCCAATTACTTAAAAGAAAACTTTATATGACCATTTTTTACTGTACAATAAATATTTGAAAGGATTTCTAATACAAAAGATGGAACTAAGCCATACAAAAAAATAGTATAGGTTGCTAAAGTCCATTTAGTATGAAGTGTAATTCTTTAATATAAAAGGTCTAGAGTTAAAGTAAGTGATGTTATATTGAACAAATAGTCTCTAAATTGGGGTGTAATCATGATGATGTGTATGTGCTTCCTCATATAATTCCACTGAGAAAAAATTAACTATATAAGAATTATTTGCTACAATTAATCTCTCTCCATATATATATATAATATATATATAAACACACACATACATATAAAATATACATATATAGATATAGAGAGATATGTAAGAAAAAAGAGGGAACTATATTTTCCTTTTAAAATGATTTGTTATAAACTTAATATTAGACATTAATTTAATCAATTAAATATGAGTTCAAATTATTTACATTTTAACTAGTGGAATTTAATAAATAAAATTCTATGACTTTTTCCTGTTGGAATCCTTATTAACTGTTAACTAATTAGAGTTGATCTAATCTTACAAGAAGATGTTTTGGGCAGAACCTGAAACAAGGTACTAAGTAGAACTAATTAATACATGGCTTGTGTTCACACCTTTATTCATTGGAGTTCAATGAGTTCATACCTCCCTTGAAGCTCTTTGGGCCAGAGAGCACTATGGGAGAAAACCCATAATCCCTCTCTCTGGAAGGAGCATAAATAGGCCAATGGGCCAGTCGAAGAAGTTCTTCAGAGTGAAGACGCTACAAGTCAAGATTTTGCCGAAATGACATGAAGAGTAGAGCTGGCTGGAGGCAGAAGAAAGCAGAGGCAGAGGCTGAAGGACCAGACCTTTGGATTTGGAGACATTCGGAGGGAGCTCTTGGCACCAAGCAGAGAGATAGGCCTCTAAGCTAACCGGGCTGTATTGGAGATAATAAAAGATCTGAACTTTTATCACCTGGCTGCATTTTGAGAAGAAAAAGTTCACAACATTTTGGCACCCTAACAGGGACCGATTCAGATCCATCTGAACTAGATCACCACATTTTCCTCTCTCCTTTTAGTCTCTATCAATATTATTTTTCTATTTTGTTTATTCATAAATGGATACAGTGAGATGTGTATGATATTATGGATAGACCACAGACTAGAAGATCTTGTTTGACACGTTTGAGTCTTGCCCTTGACATGTATTTACTATGTAATCCAGAACAATTTGAAGCATTTTTCAAAGGCCCCTATAACAAAAACTACAAATTAAAAAATGGTTGTTAATTGTCTACATTTTATTAGAGAGACTACAAGGAACTTTTATATCAATTAAACCATAAATTTGGATAATTTTTTAAAAATCTTATTTCCTTTGAAACTATTACCACTCATATGAAAGAGTGTTCCAAATCATTATTGATCAGAGAAATGCAAATTAAGACAACTCTGAGATACCACTACACACCTGTCAGATTGGCTAAGATGACAGGAAAAAATAATGATGAATGTTGGAGGGGATGCGGGAAAACTGGGACACTAATGCATTGTTGGTGGAGTTGTGAACGAATACAACCATTCTGGAGAGCAATCTGGAATTATGCCCAAAAAGTTATCAAATTGTGCATACCCTTTGACCCAGCAGTGTTTCTATTGGGCTTATATCCCAAAGAAATACTAAAGAAGGGAAAGGGACCTGTATATGCCAAAATGTTTGTAGCAGCCCTGTTTGTAGTGGCTAGAAACTGGAAAACGAATGGATGCCCATCAATTGGAGAATGGCTGGGTAAATTGTGGTATATGAATGTTATGGAATATTATTGTTCTGTAAGAAATGACCAGCAGAATGAATACAGAGAGGACTGGCGAGACTTACATGAACTGATGCTAAGTGAAATAAGCAGAACCAGGAGATCATTATACACTTCGACAACGATATTGTATGAGGACATATTTTGATGGAAGTGGATTTCTTTGACAAAGAGACCTAACTGAGTTTCAATTGATAAATGACGGACAGAAGCAGCTACACCCAAAGAAAGAACACTGGGAAACGAATGTGAACTATCTGCATTTTTGTTTTTCTTCCGGGGTTATTTATACCTTCTGAATCCAATTCTCCCTGGGCAACAAGAGAACTGTTCGGTTCTGCAAATATGTATTGTATCTAGGATATACTGCAACATATCTAACATATATAAAACTGCTTGCCATCTAGGAGAGGGGGTGGAGGGAGGGAGGGGAAAAATCGGAACAGAAACGAGTGCAAGGGATAATGTTGTAAAAAAATTACCCTGGCATGGATTCTGTCAATATAAAGTAATTATTAAATAAAAATTAAAAAAAAAATCTTATTTCTTCTTGTTCTTTGTTTTCCATTTTGCATGTTTTCATAGGATCATTTGACACTGGTTTGTGTTCATCACACCAGTCAATCTTAATTACGTCAGACTGTGGAAGTGTATCAAAATGAAATCAGGATAGTCACCTCTGCCATAAATTGACTTAGAATCCTACTCAAGTTACAAAACTTCTCAATACTTCCAACCAACTCCCTAAGACCTTAATGGGCTGAGAAAATCTACATGATGAGATGAGATGTAACTCCCCACACTAATGAAATTGCAGATTTAACATTAAAAAATTACTAATATACCACAATGTAATCAATCATTTTACATTGTAATACATTTAGATTTTCTCAAATTGTAGATTTCTACAATTCCATTATGATTTTACTTCACAATGGCAAATGACACTCCAAAAAAAACTGTTGAACTGATAACTTGTTTCTTTTTAGTAGTGCTTTCAAAATGTGTTAATTATAATGGAATTATTAGATTGAAGGTATGATTGTTTTTGAAACTTTAATTGTGTATTTCTAAATTGTTTTTAAAAATAGTTCTACTAATTGTAATTCAGCCAATGATGAGATGAATGAATATGCATGTTTCTCAAAAATCTTATCAGCATAGTTTTATTACTTTTGTTCATACATGTGTAGATCATAAATAAGAGGGTTTTTAAAGTTGTATATATTAACATGTATTGGTCAACCTGCCATCTAGGGGAAGGAGTGGGGGAAAGGAGGGGAAAAATTGGAATAAAAAATTTTGCAATTGTAAATGCTGAAAAATTGCTCATGCATATATCTTGTAAATAAAAAGCTATAATAAAAAATAAAAAAGTAAAAAAAAATAAAGTTGTATATATTTTCTATATAACAATCAACCAATAAGAACACTTGTATTTGTCAGGTCACTGTGTTGGACACTGGGATGTAAATATTTAGAATGAAATAATATCTACTCACAAATTTATGTTATAATATCATAATATAATATAATATATAAAAATTAATATAATATAAAAGCTTTCTTTCTCATTTTTATGTAGAACATTGAAAAATATCCATAACTATTAAGAATTAACAAATATTTGCACAAAAGCAAGATATTTATTCTGAAGCTTATTCAATTCAAAATGGCCATATTCTTATAATGAGTAAATTCTAGCACAGAACAACTGAAGCACAGAGTCAGACAGGAAGCTTTCCACTCATTAAACTGCTCAAGATTGATTCCAAGTCAGGTGTTCTAGTTAGTTTCTTGATTATAGACAAAGCAAAGGGGAAGTAGAACTGCAAAAACTGGCTGGAAAAAGTAATGACAGAAAAAAAAATTAATAAATTGTCTCAGTGTTTCTTCTAGGGTCATACACCCTGTATTTTGAGTTTCTCTAGGTTGCTACTAAAATGTTTCATATCTCAATATTTATATGATTTTAATTTGTTAATTGAAAAAAGTTGACAAAACACATACAAGAATTTTAGAATGATATTTTAAATAGTTCAGTGATTTTTCTAATGTCCATTAAAAGAATATAATATATAAAAATTAATATAATATAAAAGCTTTCTTTCTCATTTTTATGTAGAACATTGAAAAATATCCATAACTATTAAGAATTAACAAATATTTGCACAAAAGCAAGATATTTATTCTGAAGCTTATTCAATTCAAAATGGCCATATTCTTATAATGAGTAAATTCTAGCACAGAACAACTGAAGCACAGAGTCAGACAGGAAGCTTTCCACTCATTAAACTGCTCAAGATTGATTCCAAGTCAGGTGTTCTAGTTAGTTTCTTGATTATAGACAAAGCAAAGGGGAAGTAGAACTGCAAAAACTGGCTGGAAAAAGTAATGACAGAAAAAAAAATTAGCTTTTTCTTCTCAAAAAAGCAGCCAGGTGATAAAAGTTCAGATCTTTTATTATCCCAATATAGCCCGGTTAGCTTAGAGGCCTATCTCTCTGCTTGGTTCCAAGAGCTCTCTCCAAATGTCTTTAAATCCAAAGGTCTGGTCCTTCAGCCTCTGCCTCTACTTTCTTCAGCCTCCAGCCAGCTCCAGTCTTCATGCCATTCCGGTGAAAATCCCCCAAAGTGCTCTGTGTCTGTTTCTTTTATCCAAGAGGGAGGAATTGTGGGATACGAGAGAGAGGGATTATGGGTTTTCTCCCATAGTGCTCTCTGGCCCAACGAGCTTCAAGGGAGGTGTGAACTCATTGAACTTAGTTCTACTTAGTACCTTGTTTCAGGTTCTGCCCAAAACATCTTCTTGTAAGATTAGATCAACTCTAATTAGTTAGCAGTTAGTAAGGATTCCAACAATAATATAATATAATATATAAAAATTAATATAATATAAAAGCTTTCTTTCTCATTTTTATGTAGAACATTGAAAAATATCCATAACTATTAAGAATTAACAAATATTTGCACAAAAGCAAGATATTTATTCTGAAGCTTATTCAATTCAAAATGGCCATATTCTTATAATGAGTAAATTCTAGCACAGAACAACTGAAGCACAGAGTCAGACAGGAAGCTTTCCACTCATTAAACTGCTCAAGATTGATTCCAAGTCAGGTGTTCTAGTTAGTTTCTTGATTATAGACAAAGCAAAGGGGAAGTAGAACTGCAAAAACTGGCTGGAAAAAGTAATGACAGAAAAAAAAATTAATAAATTGTCTCAGTGTTTCTTCTAGGGTCATACACCCTGTATTTTGAGTTTCTCTAGGTTGCTACTAAAATGTTTCATATCTCAATATTTATATGATTTTAATTTGTTAATTGAAAAAAGTTGACAAAACACATACAAGAATTTTAGAATGATATTTTAAATAGTTCAGTGATTTTTCTAATGTCCATTAAAAGAATATACATTTTATTTGGTTTTATTATGTTGAGTCTCCAAATGGATTCCAATTTTGATGTATAGCTTGATCAGAAATAGAGTTAAAGTAAATAGCTGAAACTGAGTTTTATTTCCCTGAGTTTGTTTTTTAAATAATATTTTATTTCATCCCAGTTATATTTAAATACAATTTTTACTTTTTTTTTCCCCCTGAGGCAATTGGGGTTAAATGACTTTGCCCAGGATCACACAAGTGTTAAGTGTCTGAGGTAGGATTTGAATCCAGGTCCTCCTGTGCCATTTAGCTGCCCCTCCATTAATTTTTAAGTGAATTCCAAATTTTCTTTCTTCTTCCCTCAACTATGCTCTCCTTGAGATGTAAGTAATTTGATACAAATTTGACAAAATATATTACCATATTAATTATGTTGTTAAAGAAGACATTGAGTCGAAAATGAGGGGGAAGGGAACTAATAAAAACATACAGAAAGTGAAAAAATAGTATGCTTTGATTTGCATTCAAATTTCATCAGTTCTTTCTCTAGAGAAAGTTAGTATTTTTCATTATGACTCCCTTGGAATTTTCTTGGATCATTGTATTATCTGACTGTCAATCACAACTGATCATCTTAACATATTGTTGTTACTGAGTAAAATATTTTGATTCTGCTCACATCATTTTACATCACTTTATGTAAGTCATTCCAACCTTTTTGTTTTGTTTTGTTTTTCTGAAATCAGCCTGCTCATCATTTCTTATAGCAAGTATAATACCATTGCAATCATATGCTGCAACTTATTTGGACATTCCCCAGTTGATAAATATTCCTTCGATTTCCAATTTTTTGCCACTACAAAAAAAAAGAGCTGTTATAAATATTTTTGTGAAAATAAATTCTTCCCTTCCCATTTCAGTCCCTTTGGGATTTAAATCAAGTAGTTGTATTACTAGATAGATGGGTAAGCAAACCTTTATGGTCCTTTGAACATGATTCCGAATTGCTCTTCAGAATGGTTAAATCTGTTCACAATTTCACCAAGTGTGTTAGTGTTATAATTTTCTCACATCTCCTCCAATATTTACTGGGTTTTTTTTTGTTATATTAGCTAATCTGACAGATATGAAAAGTTACTGGCACTTAGGAATCATTTTAATGTGCTTTTTCTAATCAATAATGATTAAGAGATTTTTAAATATAACTATAGATAATTTTTATTTATCTGAAAACTACTTATTGTATTCTTTTAACATTTATCAGTTGGAGAATGACTTGAATTCTTACAACTTGAAATCAATTTTTTATATAATTGATAAACTGGGTGTTCATCAGAGACACTTGCATTAAATTTGTTTCTTAGTTTTCTGCTCCTTCTAATCTTAGTTGCATTGAATTTGTTTGTTGAAAAATATTTTTAATGTAACATAATCAAAATTGTCTATTTTGTATCTAGTAATACTCTTTAACACTTGTTTTGACATTTTCCCCTTCTCCAACAATTAAGTAAACTATTCTTTCTCTCCCAATTTGCTTATATCATCCTTTATTTTTTTAAATCATTTACCCAAGATTTATTTTAAATGTGAGAAAGATTACAGTTCTGTGATTCCTACCATCTGCATAATAAGAGCTCATGATATGATAATTTTTAACTGATAATTGGTATTTTTAATAATACCATATTATCATTTCCCTCAAAGGTAAAACTAAGTTCACAGCAGTATAGCTATCTTAAAAGTAGCCTGCAGGTGTTTCTACTGGGCTTATACCCCAAAGAGATACTAAAGAAAGGAAAGGGACCTGTATGTGCCAAAATGTTTGTGGCAGCCCTGTTTGTAGTGGCTAGAAGCTGGAAAATGAAAGGATGTCCATCAATTGGAGAATGGTTGAGTAAATTGTGGTATATGAACATTATGGAATATTATTGTTCTGTAAGGAATGACCAGCAGGATGAATACAGAGAGGACTGGCGAGACTTACATGAACTGATGCTGAGTGAAATGAGCAGAACCAGGAGATCATTATATACCTCAACAATGATACTGTTTGAGGATGTATTCTGATGGAAGTGGACCTCTTCGATAAAGAGAGCCTTAATTGATCAAAGATGGACAGAAACAGCTACACCCAGAGAAAGAACACTGGAAATGAATATAAACTGCTTGCATTTATGTTTTTCCTCCCGGGTTATTTATACCTTCTGAATCCAATTCTCCCTGTGCAACAAGAAAACTGTTTGGTTCTGCACACATATATTGTATCTAGGATATATTGCAACCCATTCAACATGTAAAGGACTCTTGCCATCTCAGGGAAGGGGTGGAGGGTGGAAGGGGTAAAATTGGAACAGAAATGAATGCAAGGGATAATGCTGTAAAAATTACCCTGGCATGCGTTCTATCAATAAAAAATTATTAAAAAAAAAAAAAAAGAAGTGATATAGAAAAAAAAATTAAAAGTAGCCTGCAGGAAGATCTTAGCACAAAACAAAAACAGATAAACAAGCAAAAATCAAAACAAAAAAGAAGCAAGCAAAGAAACAAAAACATTTAAATCTCACTGGCCATTTGATGTAAGCATATATAGGCTTACACCTTTTTATAAATCTAAGAGATTGAAAATTCTTTTAATTTGGCAAATTCAGTTCATGCTGATTGACACTAGAAATGGAGCACATGAATTAATTTTTAAATAATTAAGCATTTTAATAATTTTTAAACTTTCTCAAAATTCCAAATATCCCTCTGAAAGTTTTAAGTTAATACTTTATTATTGTGCCCATGTTTTTAAAGATTTAGGACAAACATTACAACATTTAGACTGTGAGCTCCATCAGAACACAAACCATTGTGTTTCTTTGTGTTCCTGTCACTTAATGTGTCCCCATCATTTATCATAACTCCTGGCACATAGTAGATGTTTAATAAATGCTAAAAAAAAATACAAAACTAGGAATGTGAGATTCAGTTGTTGCTATTGTTGTCAATTTTTATATGATCTTGATTTATCAGTTTCAATCTGTTTTAAAGAGGGATAAATATCAACTGGTAGAAAAAAAGAATTTGAAGACAACAATCAGAGTTCATTTAGTTCTACCTATAACAGATCAAGGGTTTCTTCTATATTAGTCACTACAAATATTCATCTTGTTTTCTTTTAAAGATTGCAGGGAGAGAGAATTCATGCCTACCTGAGACAGTCCATTAAACTATTGAATAACTGGCATTATTGGCAAATTTCCCTTCCCTCCCTCCACATTCCCATATTGTGTTAACATCTGTGTCTCTAAAACTCTTCCTTATACTGTCCCATGTGGTAATGAAGAATGCTAGCAATCCATCCATATGAAAGAGTTTTACATGCTTAAGGACAATTTCCATATGTTCCCTAAGTCATGTCTTATTTAAGTTAAACACTTCCAATACCTTTAACATATTTTTGTCTAGGATAAAGGTGACACCCTTCTTCATTGTGGATGCCATCCCTCTGATCAATTAACTGACTACAAGGCAGCAAGCATCATATAATGGAAAGAGCAAGCAATTTACAGTTTAGAAGCCACTGCTTCACTAATTATGGGTTCTATGTCCTTATAAAATATATTACATAAAAAACATTACTCATAAAAATGGAAGAATTCTACAGCTAGAAAAAAAATTATAGAAACTATCCAGTCCAATTCTTTAATATTACGAAAGAGAATATTGAAGGAGAGAGATGTTAGATTACCTTTCCTAAATTATAAGGCTTCTATTAGGTGGAATTTCCAATATCTTAATAATCTATAGAGGTATACATTACTTTTCTACTTTACATTATTTTATTCCTTGGATGTATAAAATATGACCATACTTCTTACCCTTTTCTTTTAAAGTCCTATTCTAATGTTTACTTCATATGAAAGAAACCATGGTCATCCATGAATATGCCAGCAAAGGACAACCTTGTTCACCTGAAAAACAGTAGACTTTTAGTATGAATTCAGTGATAAAGTATATGTGTAATTTATATGTTTATATTTCTTCAAATATATCGTATATTGCATATATACTACATATATATACATATATATAATTATATATATGTGTGTGTCTATTCAAACTGAGCTTTAGCTTACATATAATTTAATACATCAGGTTAACTAAGGCAGTATGGCATAATCAATAATATAATAGATTTGAGGATCAGGAGAACCTGAGTTTAAAGTCTGACTCAAAAAATTATCCTACCCTGGCATGGATTCTGTCAATATAAAGTAATTATTAAATAAAAAATTTAAAAAAATTATCCTAAATAAATAGCTTTATGTTTATCAAATTCAGTTTTATAATGTACCTTTAAAAAAATCTACATTGATGAGCAGGTGCTCTCAAAAAAGAAAATCAGGAAAGTCCTCCACAAACTCAAGCAAAATGATATGTACTATGTAAAAAGTAATAACAATGTTCTGGGATGATCAGTTTGAATGACTTAGCTATTCTCAGAAATACAATGATCCATGGTTATTCTGAAGGACTAATGATTAAAAATAAAAAATAATTTTAAATAATTTTTAAAAATACCTATACCCGGAGGAAAAAACTGATTTTTTTTTCTGAATATAGATTGAAGCACCCTCTCTGTGTGTTTCTTGTATCTTTCTCTGTATCTCTGTCTCTGTCTCTGTCTCTCTGTATCTCTCTTTCTCTCTCTGTCTCTCTTTCTCTCTCTCTCTCTATCTCTCTGTCTCTGTCTCTTTCTGCTTCTCTCTCTCTCTCTCTCTCTCTCATTCTCTCTCTCTCTCTCTCTCTCTTTCTCCTTAAACTTTTTCTTGAGGGTTTTTTTTATTAGATGGGAAATTTATGTTTTCTTTTATAACATGTCTTTTATGGAAGTGTTTTGCATAACTTCACACAAATGGTTTCTCAATGGGAGCTGGGGTTGGAGAAAAGGAAGAGAACCTAGAACACAAAAATTTTTTTAAAAAATGTTAAAAAAATGTTTTAAATGTAACTGGGGAAAATTTTAAATAAATTAAAAATAAACAAATCTATAGATATAACTGTCATAATAAATGATTTGTTTAATTAAAATTAAGAAATTATTGAAATTTAAAAGACACATATCTTAAAAATACAACAGAATCATATACGTATAATAAAATAACAAATAATAATCTTATTACATTCACTATCTTAGAATAATAAATTTAGAAATAGAAATGAACAAGGCAGAGACAATATGGTACAATAAAGTTAGGGACTTGCCTAAGATCTCCCCCAAACCCTTCCAAATACCTTTCAATAATGACTCTAAACAAATGCTAGAGTGGCAGAACCCACAAAAAAGATGTGAAACAATTTTCTAGCTCAAGATAACTTAGATTGTCTGCAGGAAAGGTTTGTTGTACCAGTGTAGAATAGATTATGTTAGCATATCTCTTATTTCACTCCATCTTATTCCTTGCTTCTTTATTCTGTCAAACTG